>NC_056631.2:60039688-60214688 GCF_002870075.4 Lactuca sativa
CCTACTCGCCGAGTGGACTAAGGTGACTCGGCGAGTACACGCCTGTCCCCTTCCCCCTGGTTCTCTTTTGACTCACTGATTCAACCCTAAATTCCACGGGTCGTCACAGATCGCGAGTTGCGGGGCAACCCGACTCAACTCGTCGAGTCCTCTCATGGACTCAGCGAGTACATACCATGCACACACTCAAACGACCTTCTAAGGTCAGATCTGTTCCTCTAATCCATAGATCTAGCCTTTCCAAGCACTATAATCACGTAAAGTCTCAATCTTGATGCACATGCAACAACCATATGACCATATATTATGATTTAGCCCCAAATACCTTAACCCAAGGTCATGACCTCCATTGTTCTTCATAAAGCTTGAAGAATAAGGCTCTGTGGACCTCTATGGCTCCAGATCTAAAGTCTCATCACCAGAAGGGACTATTTGGACCTCCAATCGACTTAGACAAGGGCACAAGCAACCCTAAAACCATATATCCTTCCCAAAACAGAAGAAGAGTCGAAGTTTAAATGAAATGGTCTTAGCTTCAAATCCTCAGAATAGCAACCTCCTTTGCTTTCCCTTGGCTAGAACCTCCTTCTTTTTGCTAAACAACACCACAAAGGTCAAGAATGGCTTCTTTTTCTCTCTCAAAACGCTCCAGCACTCTAGGGTTTCTCTCAATGGACTGGTGGCCACAAATGACGGCCATAAGGGCCTTTAAATAGGGCGCAAAACCGAGAAATTAGGATTTCATTAAACAGCGTGGACTCGCCGAGTCCACTCATGGACTCGCCGAGTCCCTCATTAATCAGACTACTCCAATCGCGATTCAACTCGGCGATTCGGGGCTCCTACTCGTCGATTTTCTCTCCAAAATTCAATATAAAAGAATAAAATAATATACTTGGGAATCTAGATGTTACAATTCTCCCCCACTAGAATCAGACTTCGCCCTCGAAGTCTCTCTCAGCAAATAACTTTGGGTATTGTTCGCGCATCTCTAACTCCGGCTCCCAAGTCAACTCGGTCCCCTTCCGATGTTTGTACTGGACCTGAACCAATGACACTTCCTTGTTTCTCAAAATCTTGATCCTCCGATCCCGGATCACGATCGGACTCTCAACATAGTTCAGGCTCGCATCCACCTGAATGTCCTCTAGGGGAACCACTGCCGACTCATCGACGATACACTTCCGCAACTGAGATACGTGGAAGGTATCATGAATCTGACTCAATTCCGCAGGTAGCTCCAAACGATACGCTACTCTGCCCACCCTGGCGGTCACCCTGAAAGGACCAATATACCGAGGCGCCAACTTGCCTCTCTTCCTGAATCGGATCACTCCTTTCCAAGGAGATACCTTCAGGAGTACGAAGTCACTGACTTGAAACTCGAGCTCCGAGCGGCGCCTATCTGCGTAGCTTTTTTGACGACTCTAAGCCGTCAACAACCTTTGTCTGACCTGTTGTATCTGCTCTGTCGTCTGAAGCACGATCTCCGTACTACCCATCACACGCTGCCCTACCTCTCCCTAGAAAATAGGGGTCCGACACCTCCTCCCATACAAAAGCTCAAAGGGTGGCATACCAATGCTCGAATGATGACTGTTGTTGTAGGAAAACTCTGCCAAGGGCAAGTACGTGTCCCAATTCCTGCCGAAATCCAACACACATGCTTGGAGCATGTCCTCGAGCATCTGAATCATCCGCTCACTCTGCCCATCAGTCTGTGGGTGGTATGCGGTACTGAAGTGCAGCCTCGTACCCAACTCCTCGTGAAACTTCTTCCAAAACCTGGAAGTAAATCGCACATATCGATCTGAAAGAATCGAGATCGGAACTCCATGCCGCGATACCACCTCCCTCACATACAACTCTACCAGCCTCTCAGCAGAAGACCTCTCACTGATAGCAAGAAAGTGAGCGCTCTTTGTCAACCTGTCCACAATCACCCAAATTGCATCGACACCTCTAGCAGTCCTTGGCAATTTGGTGATAAAATCCATGGTAACCTGCTCCCACTTCCACTCAGGAATCTCCAATGGCTGCAACTTACCATGTGGACGCTGGTGCTCGGCTTACCCTGCGATAGGTCAAGCACCTCTCCACGAACCATGCGACATCTCTCTTCATACAGGGCCACCAATAATCCCTTTTTAGGTCCAAAAACATCTTAGTGGCCCCGGGATGGAACGAGAACCTCAACTTATGGGCCTCCTGCATCAAGATGGTACGTGCCCCAACCACAAACGGTACCCAAATCCGGCCCTGAAAAGTCATAAGTCCCCGACTATCGGTAACGAACTCCGATACCTGGCCAATAGCCCGCTCTCTCTTACGGTTCTCCGGTCTAATGGCCTCAGGCTGGGCCCCTCGAATGGTGTCCAACACCGGAGTCATCACCGTCAACCTCATACAAACGTCTCGTATCGGGGCGCTCTCCGTCCTACGGCTCAAAGTGTCGACTACCACATTAGTCTTGCCCGGGTGGTACAGGATCTCACAATCATAATCCTTTACCACATCCAACCATCTCCTCTGGCGCATATTCAGGTTGGATTGATCCATCAAGTACTTCAGACTCTTGTGGTCCGTGTATATGGTACACTGAACCCCATATAGATAGTGACGCCAGATCTTGAGGGCGAACACCACAGCCCCCAACTCCAGGTTGTGGGTGGGATACCTCGACTCATAAGGCTTCAGCTGCCTCGATGCATAAGCTATCACATGCCCCCTCTACATAAGCATTGCTCCCAACCCAGATATCGATGCATCACAGTACACCACAAAATCCTCCATCCCTTCCGGGAGTGCAAGCATCGGGGCTTCGCACAACTTCTGGTGAAGAGTCTCAAATGAGGTCTGCTGCTCCGGACCCCAGGAAAAAGCGACACCCTTCCGGGTCATCTTGGTAAGTGGCACGGTGATCTTGGAGAAATCCTTAATAAATCTCCGATAATAGTCGGCCAATCCCAGAAAGCTCCTGATCTCGGTGGGCGATCTCGGCACCTCCCACCTCATGACCGCCTCAATCTTGGTCGGGTCGACCAATATCCCATTCTGGTTGACGAGATGTCCCAAGAACTGAACCTCTCGTAACCAGAAATCACCCTTAAAGAATTTGGCATAAAGCCTCTCCACCCTCAATACCCCGAGAATCTCTCTCAGATGCTCCTGGTGTTGCTCTCTAGATTTCGAATACACCAGAATATCATCAATGAATACGATCACCGACCGATCCAGCATCGGCCTGCACACCCTGTTCATGAGATCCATGAACGCAGCTAGTGCATTGGTGAGCCCAAAAGGCATCACCACGAACTCGTAATGCCTATAACGAGTTCTGAACGATGTCTTCTGGATATCTTCATCCCGGACCCTCATCTGATGATAACCCGATCTCAAGTCTATCTTGGAGAACCAAGACGCCCCCTGCAACTGATCGAACATATCATCGATCCTTGGCAACGGATAACAGTTCTTGACCGTCAAGTTGTTCAACTCCCGGTAATCAATGCACATCCGGTGTGAATCATCCTTTTTCTTGACAAAAAGGATCGGTGCTCCCCAAAGAGAGTTACTCGGTCGAATAAACCCCTTTCCTAGCAGCTCCTGAAGCTGCGAGGATAACTCCTGCATCTCTGGCGGCGCGAGGCAATAAGGCGCCTTGGCGATAGGTGTTGCTCCCGGAACCAAATCGATACGAAACTCCAATTGCCTCTCGGGAGGCACACCCAGCAATTCCTCGGGAAAAACATCCAGAAAATCGCACACTATCGGAACCTCATTAATCGAAACTGGCCTCCCAACGGCCATTCGCATGTCCAACACATAGGCTACGAATCCACTGCAACCCTGCTGCAAACTTTGTCTTGCCATGGCAGCCGAGCAAAACGCTGACCCACATCGGGTTCCCTCACCATACACTGTAAGCACTCCCCCATTGGGGTCTCATATCGTCTCCAACTGACACTCACAGTCTATAACATCTCCAAATCGGCTCAACCAATCCATGCCCACTATAACACACACGTCCCCCCATCGCAATCGGGACCAGATCTATCGGGAACTCCACACCGAAGATCTCAAGAATACATCCTCGAATCACATCCATAGCATACACTGCTCGCTCGTCAGTTATGGAAACTCGCATAGGTCGACTCAACGCCTCTCGACGGGTATTAATGTGCTGACTAAATGCCAAAGAAACAAATGACCGACTCGCACCCGAATCAAATAACACCAAAGCAGGTACATAACTCACAAGAAAAGTACATATGCATAACATCATATAAGCACAATATCTCAACAAAAGATAAATACAGAATACATACCAGCCACAACATCGGGCGCTGCGCAGACCTCCTCCGCAGTCAACTGGAAAGCTCTCCCACGAGCCTTCGGAGCCTCGACCTTCACTGGTCGAACCTCGGTAACCCTAGCAGCAGGAGCAAATCCCTGTGCTGACCCCTAATGCAACTGTGGACACTCGGCCTTCCGATGGCCAGTCTGGTTGCAATGAAAGAAAACCATAAATCCTTTTGGTCAATCCTTGGCGATATGCCCCTCCTTGCCACATTTGTAGCAAGCACCCGATCGACAGGCCCCCTCATAACCCTTGCCGCACTTCCCGCAAGTGCGGCCCTTCTGGCCTACAGCCCTCGAATCAGCGGACTTGATCTGCTTGGCTGCCGGCTGAGACTGAGCCGGCCGCCGATCCATCCTCTGAGACTTGGCCTCCTCCCTGGCCTGAGTCTCCAACTCAATCTCCCTCTTCCGGGCATTTGCCTGGAGCTCAGCAAATGTCCGGTACATCGAGTTCGACACGAACTCCCGAATGTCCCTCCTCAGAATGCCCAAATATCGGCTCATCCGTGCCTGCTTAGTAGACACCTGCTCAGGGCAGAACATTGCCCTCTCATGAAACTTTCGGGTGACCACAGTAACCGAATCATTACTCTACTTGAGGCTCAAGAACTCCTGAACCAAGCATTCCCTCTCCACCGGGGGAACATACTCGTTTCTAAACATGGTGGTGAACCTCTCCTAGGTCACCGCTGAAATCTCTGCAAGAGTGAAGTTCGTTGTCACGAACTTCCACCAATCCTTCGTTCCCAAGCAAAGCTGGTTCAAAGCGAAGCGTACACTCAGATGCTCCGGATATGAACACGTATGGAAACATCCCTCAATATCAGCAATACATTTCATCACAGCGATTGGATCCTGCGCCCGATCAAACTCGGGTGGCTCGTGTTGCTGAACTCTCAGAACAACAATGTGTCACCTCCCTGAGGCCTGGCAGCAGCCACAACTGTTGTAGCTGCAGCGGATGCAGCCTCAGTCACCGCGGCGTACCGCTCATCAAAAGTCTCAATCAGTGTGGTCTTGATAGACCCAAACATCTCTGGAATCTCGGCCCTGATCGTCGCAGCCACCTCATCGTGGATCATCTGACGAAGCTCCTCGTCACTCACACCGCTCGCCTCAGGTCTGTGGCATGTCCCAACCATGATGTCTCTGAAATATATCATAACAATATCAAAGACTCATTCGAGCATGCTCACGCTCGATAACTCCACCCTACTTGTTCCTTAGTACCTAAAGGATTCTTACTTAGAGTGAGCACTGCTCTGGTGTCTTCAGTAGTACGGGCCCTTATACTACCGCCTACACCGCATCAGTATTCACCCTAAGTCCTCCTCCTTGGATCCCAAATCACAAGTATTCTATATCTCACTGGCATAGGCTACCCTTCGTTAGACCTCTTATCAGCCCCTCTTTGCTACCTACTCGCTCTCAAGCGTCACATAGCAGCACAATCCTTCCTAGGCTAAGGCATCACAAAATCAGGCCACTCTAGTCCTAATATGAATACCTAGCCAGCTCTAGCATGCATAATATAACATATCATATCTCATAACACATAACGTAAGGGCATTTTGGGGATTCATCGTTCAGGCGCTGGCTGACCGTACACACTGCTCCGCTCTGGTTGTCTCAAAACCTCTTGCTTTTTAGAAAAATTAGTTTTTATTGTTTGAAAATTTTCTCAAATCCTCAGTTTGAGTTCAGTTACGCCCGAAGGTGCATCCGAATCCCTCAAACCAAGGCTCTGATACCAACTTGTAACAACGTAAAATTTTAAACCAATTTTTTTTCATTTCTTTAAAACATAATTTCATTCATGACAACCCAAAAATCCAAAGTAACATAGTCGTAATACAAAACATATCAATCCCAAGATCAATAATATCCAAATCAGCCTGTGTGTGTACGAGTCATGCCGGCGCCTTCCCACGGTCCTCACTAGTACCTGAAACACAATAGACATAAACACCGTAAGCAAGAAGCTTAGTGAGTTCCCCAAAATACCACTTACACATATACACCTTTCCAGGCCATACTTCACACAACCTTCCGGTCCATGTGTCTCAGGGGACTTCCGTCCCAACCCGGTGAACCTTTCGGTCCTACTCGTGTCGACCTTCCGGTCCATAACTCCCCGACCTTTCGGTCCACATCATAATGCCTTCCGACCCATAACATAATGCCTTCTGGCCCATATCGAATATCGCATACAAATCACATATATAACACATACGAAACAGGCAACTCATAGCATACAATGCATACATCTCATAGCATACTAGACCTTCCGGTCACACATAAGTACCCTTCCAGGTACAGTATAGTGAGAAGACTCACCTCGGGTATCTCGAATGATCTCGTACACGAATCTACCGGTCTAGCCCCTGCCTAATCACGTACAAAATATCCTCAATAAGTAATGGCTCTCAAAGGCTAGATTAAATCCCCTTCTATGATCCTTCAGAATGGTAAAAGACCATTTTACCTCTCCTTGACTCAAAAGTCCAGCTGTTGACTGAAATCCTAAAAGTCAACGAAAGTCAACGATCACAGCTGACCCTACTTGCCGAGTGGACTAAGGTGACTCGTCGAGTACATGCCTGTCCCCTTCGCCCCTGGTTCTCTCTTGACTCACTGATTCAACCCTAAATTCCACGGGTCGTCACAGATCGCGAGTTGCGGGGCAACCCGACTCAACTCGTCGAGTCCTCTCATGGACTCGGCGAGTACATACCATGCACACACTCAAACGACCTTCTAAGGTCAGATCTGTTCCTCTAATCCATAGATCTGGCCTTTCCAAGGACTATAATCACGTAAAGTCTCAATCATGATGCACATGCAACAACCATATGACCATATATGATGATTTAGCCCCAAATACCTTAACCCAAGGTCATGACCTCCATTGTTCTTCATAAAGTTTGAAGAATAAGGCTCTGTGGACCTCTATGGATCCAGATCTAAAGTCTCATCACCAGAAGGAACTATTTGGACCTCCAAACGACTTAGATAAGGGCACAAGAAACCTTAAAACCATATATCCTTCCCAAAATAGAAGAAGAGTCGAAGTAATACCTCAAATGAAATGGTCTTAGTTTCAAATCCTCATAATAGCAACCTCCTTTTCTTTCCCTTGGCTAGAACCTCCTCTTTTTTGCTAAACAACACCGCAAAGGTCAAGAATGGCTTCTTTTCCCTCTCAAAACGCTCCAGCACTCTAGGGCTTCTCTCAATGGACTGGTGGTCACAAATGACGGCCATAAGGGCCTTTAAATAGGGCGCAAACCCGAGAAATTAGGGTTTCATTAAATAGCGTGGACTCACCGAGTCCACTCATGGACTCGTCGAGTCCCTCATTAATCAGACTACTCCAATTGCGATTCAATTCGACGAGTCGGGGCTCCTACTCCCCGAGTTTCTCTCCAAAATTCAATATGAAAGAATAAAATAATATACCTGGGAATCCGGATGTTACATGAGAGGTGGGGCAGCGAGTGATGGGCAGCACTGAGATAGTGCTTCAGACGACAGAGCATATACAGCAGGTCAGACAGAGGTTGTTGATAGCTCAGAGTCGACAGAAGAGTTACGCGGATAAGAGACGATCCAAGCTCGAGTTTCAGGTTAGAGACTTCATACTCCTGAAAGTGTCTCCTTGGAAAGGAGTGATTCGATTCAGGAAGAGGGGCAAGATGGGGCCCCGGTATATTGGGCCGTTCAGGGTGACCGTAAGGGTGGGCAAGGTAGCATATCGGTTGGAGCTACCTGCGGAGTTGAGTCAGATACATGATACCTTCCACGTGTCTCAGCTGAGGAAGTGTATAGCCAACGAGTTGGCGGAGGTACCATTGGAGGATATTAAGGTGGATGCGAGCCTGAATTATGTTGAGGGGCCGGTCGCGGTGGTGGATCGGAAGATCAAGGTGTTGAGAAACAAGGAAGTGTTACTGGTTCTGGTTTAGTGGCGGCATCGAAAAGGGTCCGAGCTAACCTGGGAGTCGGAGGCGGAGATGCGAAAGCTTCATCCAGAGCTATTTGAAGAATGAGACTTTGAGGGCGAAGTCTGATTCTAGTGGGGGAGAATTGTAACATCCGGATTCCCAGGTATCTTATTTTAAGTATTTATCTTGAGTTTTAGGGAGGGACTCGGCGAGTAGGCGCTCAGAGTCGCCGAGTAGGATCATGATTTTTTGTCTGGATTAATGACCGGACTCAACGAGTTGATGAGTGGACTCGGCGAGTCCGCACTGTAAAGTGAAACCCTAAATCTCACGGCCTGAGCCCTATTTAAAGGCCCTTATGGCCGTCATTTGCGGCCACTACTCCCCTATGAAAACCCTAGAGAGAAAAGAGAGCTTAGAGAGCATTTTGGAGGCTAATTCTTCATCCTTTGGTGTGATCTTGCTAGAAGGAGTGGGAAAATCCAAGCTCGATCGATTGTGGAGCGTGGATATGTGTTTTTCACAATGAGATTCACGTTTTGAGGTAGAAGTTCCTTCCCATTTCGTGTATTTGATAGATTCCTTGAATCTAGGGTTTCCTTTGCACAATTTTGAGTTAGATTGTGAAGCATATGAGGTCCCTTTGGGTATAGATGATAGATCTAAACCTTGAGAGGTCCAAAAGGTCCCAAGCTTCCAACTTTACAAGGTTTCATGTGAGCCTTGAGAGTAGAACCCCATTTTAAAGGTTATTTCTCCATTTTTGGTCTTCTAAGCATTGCATGAACGTAAACTTTGAACCTTTACGTGACTTTCGAGTGTTAGAAGGTTAGATCTACTGGTTGGTGAAACATATCTGACCTCAAAAGATCGTTTGAGTGTTTTCATGGGAGGAACTCGTCGAGCCCATAAGGGACACAACGAGTCGATTCGGGTTGCCCACGATTCGCGACCTGTGATAAACTGTTGAGTGTAGGGTTGACTCAACGAGTCGAGTGAGGACCACGGGCGAAGAGGACATGCATGTACTCACTGAGTCACACGAGTGCACTCGACGAGTCTGGTCAAAGTTTGACTGTTGACTTTTGTTGACTTATAGGGGTTGGTCAATGTTAGGGACTTTGAGCCATGAGAGGGGTAAAATGGTCTTTTACCCTTCTGAGAGTGCTAAGAGAGGGATTAGTCTAGCCTTGAGGGTTGTATTGATTAGAGTGCTTATTCCATGTGATTAGGCGGGGGCTAGACCATATTTTACCGAGTTACCTGAGGTGAGTCTTCTCACTATAATTTACCTAGAGTGGTAATTAGAGTTATATGACAGAGTATCTTGTATGATATTTATGTGATTGTGATACACTGCATTATTTCTATGTGATTAATGTCGTGTATGTTCCAGAGTTACAGAGTTAGAACCAGAAGGTTCACAGAGTTAGGACCAGTGGGTCCATAGAGTTAGGACCGAAGGTTCCACAGAGTTATAGCCTCGAGTGGCTATTATGTGTGATATGTGGTATTTTGGGGAAATCACTAAGCATTTATGCTTACAGTATGGTGTTATGTGTTTTAGGTACCAGTGAGGATCGCAGGAAGGCGTTGGCATGATCAGTACACACATGAGTAGTTTTTATACATTTTGATCTTGGGGTTGTGTTTCTATCAGTGTTCTAAAAGGCACGCCATGGCGTGAGGCGCGGCGTCGCCGTTACGAAAAGCTTCATAATGTTGCTGTTAGGCGTGGCGCGTGACAAGGCGTGGCGTGTGACAAGGCATGATATGGCGTGCCATGGTGCGTTATGGCATGTTATGGCGCATGTTTTTTCATTTGAGACACGTTTTTTGCTCTTTTTTATGCCTTTTTTAATCTGACATACAAGTATTGTGTTTTTTATTAACTTTCTGTTATTAGTGGTTGATATAACACTTCTAAAAACTAGGTATATTTGATATAAATTTATATTTATGCGGTAATATAATTATAAATTAATACAAAATCGTCGCCTTACATCACGCCTTGAAAAACGTCATGGCTCGCCATAACTCGTTAAGCTTGAGGCTTGGCCTTGCCGCCACGCCACGCCTCACGCCTTTTAGAACCTTGGTTTCTATGGATTGATATGTGATACAATGACATTTTTATAATATTTATGAATGAAAGTATGTTTTGAAAATTTGAAAAATTGTTTGAAAATTTTGGTGTTACAGTGGCTAGGGGTCAAGATTTGGGTTTAGGAGGTATGGAGGATGATAAGAGGCAATGCTCAAAGAATAAATGAAGCTTAAATAAGGGTAAAACCCTAGAAATTAGGGTTTCTATCTGAAGGAAGTACGTTCCGCGTACCCCTTAGTACGGCCGACATACTCAAAAGGCCTCCGTGATCTGATCAACCACTACGCCCTACGTACACGATGAGTATGCCCCACGTACTCGATGAACTTCTATAAAACTTAAATTTCATTTGACCATAACTCATCCGTTATAAGTCCCATTCTGATGAACTTTATATCCATAGAAAGGTGACGAGAAGCCCTACACTTCTATCAACACACCCTCACTTAAAGATCTTTCGAACAAAAACTCAAAATTGATAAAGGCCCGAACTGCCAAATTATTGTTATAGCCATGGGTTCCGAAACACAACCGAACTCTTGGATCACCTAATCTATAATACCCATAACCAAAAGGCTAATTCTCTTCTTCCCCAAGGCCCTAAGCCTTATGATAACCGATAATCGGGCCACGACCTCGACTAACAATATGATTTAGAACCGGGTGTTACACATGAAGTCCCTGTGTTTCACTTTAATGACTTACACCCTACGTATACCTTATGTACACCCAACGTATGAGCTAATTTTTCAAGAATTTGATTGTTTAAGCCATAAATGAAAATACTGGAGAATCGGGTGTTATAACTCTCCCCTACTTAAATTAGATTTCATCCTCAAAATCATTCCTTACAAATTACTCTGACACACCCGAAAACTCTTCCATAACATTTTGGTTACTAATAAGGACTAAGAAGTCTTCTTGAGTAGACAACTATCTTCTGTTACTATTATTAAAGCCCCCAATCTTAGCAGAGATCACATATCCTGATTGAAAATCGAACCTTAATTCTCCTCCCTTGACCAACTAAGGAGGATTTCAAATACTCTTCCTAAAAGCTAAAAAACATAAATAGTGTCTGACTAACCAACATATGTAACCATATCATCCCATATCTATAAAGACCCTAATTTGCAACCTGAACCAAATGAAACCCTTCATTTTCCTAGGTCATCTTGCTGACAACTGGAAAAACAAAATCCTAGCCTCTCATTGCAACTGAAATATTTCATTTGTAAATAAGGTGACTTCCAACGCGAGTCTCACCCAGAGGTGTCAATTCCAAACATTACTCATATCTTGATAATCAAGGCTTTGCATATTTGACCTATCTGAGATCTTATGCATCCATGCTAACCTTTTACTAATCTGGGATGTGAAATCCCTAACCTACCATTGAGACTAACAGTCTTACGCATGGTCGTACAACAAGACTCTACCTAATAGTGTAACAGATAAAGGCTACACTAGCCTAATTATCACAAGTATTCAATCCATTTCTCACAGAGTCTCCCTACTCTAAACGTGATTCGACACCTTAACTAAGACATTTACTATCGCTTCCCATCCTCAGGAGTCACACACTTATTGCTTCACAATCAATCGTGATACTATCCAATCCGCTAGGACGCTCAAGCTCGCAGAATGACCTGATCTCAAAATCATCCCATTATTGGTGTGGGTACTTAAAACCATCACTACATACCAGATCCATATCCTCGAATGTCTGAATAGTCCGCTCACTCAAGATAAACTAACCAATCGAGCATTACCCATGGGTCTCGCCTATACTATCATAACCAAATAGGCCTCACCCATGAGTCTCACCCAATATACTTAATCGAACAGGCCTTGTCTATGGGTCTCATCCAACTGAGTTCTATACAAGCTTAAAACACCATCATAGCTCCAACAATCCTCATTCCCAAAAAGGAATGATCAACCAACAATACGGTCCAACTTGACCCATACGTGTGTTGTGGTCCTCCTACAATAGAATAACCAATCCTGCAATGGTCTAACTCATCCTAGTGAATGCTACGTATATTATCATAGACTTACAACATTTACACAACAACTTATCAACCTTGTGAATTCTACGGCTACCCCATAGTCTTAAAACACTTCTAAAACAACCATGAACCCAACCCATGGTCTTGCCAATCAACCATAATACGAAAACAAGCTCAAGATGAGTCGAAGCCCCATCCTCCTAAACCTTAATTAAGTGTTCAGGTTGTGCTTCAAAACCCAAATCCTTTATCAGAAAAGAACATGCAAAAAGGCTCTAACACAACCCTCAACCCGAACATAATCACATACCAGCCATGCGACACTACTGATTCTTCACGTATTCGGGCAAGATAACCTGAACCCTCATTCCCGGTGAAAACATCAATCCATACTACAACTAGGACTGGCTCTCCACTTGCCTAGAGTATGAAACTCCTCCTTGTTGCACGCCTGAAATTATTCCCATTAAATGGTTCTCCCCTACTTAGGTTCATCTGCGATCTGCCAATCTCGTAATCGATGGATTTTCGAACCATCTCGCAACCTTACTACTCTACTACTATCCTCGTAATCTTATAGGAGCTAAGATTTCAAAACCAAACCTCCTAGGGTATCCACTCCCGAACCGGATCAGACACTCCACTACTCTTACAGGAAAACATCATTACACCCAAAGCACATTCCCCTAATACAATTCCAAATCCTTGCATAACTTTAACTGATGACAAAGGACAAATAAACCCTAGACCAGAATGGATAGATCACCAATCCAACATCCTACTTGCCAACAAATCGATGCACTCAGAACATCGTTAACAATTACAGTTCGAATCCTTTTTGACAACCCTAGCGGCTGATCAAACCCATGCAAACAATACATCACCCACTCCTAGGAGTGATAGGTCACCATTACTCTACCCCACTAATGGTAGTGACATCTCCAAAAATCTAATCAACCGTCAACTGGCATCCAACCCAAACGACACAATTACCCTGAATTCTTACTTCGTTGTCCCAAAAAGGACAACCAGTTACCATCAGATCTTGGCCTTAAAACTTATGATGTGAGGACCAAACGCACATCATGAAAAACATGGAACTGGCAGCATCTTACCCTGTACTTATATTCTGATCAATCTATTACACCTCTCAACCATGAAAGATCCCAACCATCTTGAATTCCTCTGATTCGATGAATTTACACTGCAACTCCTTCCGACCCATCATGCTGGATCTAACACATCGGTCCAGCTGCTGGTCCTCTGAGCAGGAAACTATTATTGCTTCTGTATATGCTCACACTAATAATGGCTAACGTCCTAAAACAGCTCAACGAGATGCACTCTAGTAATGGCTCTTGGTATGCAAAATAACATATGACGATCTTCCGATAATAATAACCATACAATCACAAAGAAACTACAATCCTTTAGTGGGTACTTAACTAAACCAAACATAACATCTCAAACACCCAATCACGTAAGCAAAAGAAATTAGAATGCATGAAGGAATACATACCCGCAAGGTATTGAAGTCTTGGCTTTACCTCCTGAAAGACCGTAGGTGATGGGGTCCGAGCCGCTCCAATCGGAAAACATGGGCAACTTGCCCTAATATGATTAGGCTGATGACAACGATGACACAGTTATACCTCCAGGGTGCAATCTTGTCAAACATGACCCTTTCGTCCACACCTACCATATTTGAACTTGTTCGTGGGTTCTGCCACCCTTTGTGAAAATAGTGGCTTCTTTGGTCTCCAACACTCTGCATGGCAACATCAAGTTGCTTAGATGTTGTTAGTAGAGTCAGATCATGAGTCTGCTTCCTCTTTTCCAGTTGCATCTCCAAACCAAGCTCCCGCTCCTGAGTCTCCTCGACAATCCTAACAGTTGCCTGATAGGCTAAAATCTGGTCCTTGAACTAGATGACCAACGTGTCAGTAATATGACCAATAATGCCAGACAATTCCTCTTGTAAGGTCTGTGAAACTTCGGCGACAATCCAATCACGCAATTGATCCCCCTGAAATCATGATGCATATTCCATCTTCTATCCCTCGGATCAAGGACTAGTGATATGATCCTCCTCCCCAAAGAACTTTGGGTCTCTACAAGCCCTGAACTCTAGATGAGAGAGATTGTGTGACCCCAACAGTCCTGCTGTAATCTCGGCCCAAAAATTCCTAAGATGCTCATCCAAGAGCTCTATGATCTCTTCCTTGATGGTACCAAACATCACACGAGTCGCATCCAAAATACCGTGAGTGATCTCCGACATAAAAAAAACTCGCGTACCCTCTCACAAATCGACTCAGCACTAGAGCCCAAACCTGAACGAGAACCTCCACCATGATTCCTCATCACCATATTGAAAAGAAACCACACAAATGATCAGAACTTACCCAAAGAATCCTCAACCTCCAGGCTTCTTAGTATCCTCGCGACTTTCCTTAATTCGAGTATGGATCCTGTGATTTCAATAGTACGGGCCCAATACTACCTTCCACACCTATCCATACTCTCCTCAAGAATCATCCTGAATCCTCTAAGTTACCTTCTCAACTATTACTCCGAGTATACACTAAAGAACACATCCAAACCCACTAAAACACTTCCTAAGTTCCTCTCCTCACCCTGTCATCAGCTACCAAAGAACTCCTACTTATGTCAGTTAACTACTTCATGAATACAATTACATGAAACAAAACTTAGATAATCCTTCGAATAAAAGACTCAATCCTACAATGATTAGACTCGGACAAGAGCTGCGTAATAGGGCCAAATCAATCACTCTAAGATTATTTAATCTTTGTAGCACGTAACTTAACGTATTCACTTAATAGTTAACTCACATTAACAAGAGTCCCATAAAGCACAAAGAAAGCAACATTCGAGCATCAAGAAATATAAACAAAGGCATCACCTAAAGGTGTCTCTTCTAGCATTCTATCATGCAATCCTGAGCAAATCTGTAGCCCTAAGTTAGCATGCAATTCTCATAACATATAACATAACATTATGTATGGGTATTATAGGAATTAGTTACTTGAGCTCGGATGATTTCACGCATTACACCCCCTTTTCTTTGTAAAAATCTTTTTAGAAAACTTATTTTCTTTAAAAAAAAAAGATTACTAATTCCTCGGTTTGAGTTCAAACACACCCGAGAGTGTGCCTGAATCCTTCAAAGCAAGACTTTGATACCAACTTGTAAAATCCTAGAAATACAAAGTAAATTTTTTTTATTTTTCAATCAAAAACACCACTAATTCATTCCAAAAACCATCAAAGTATGATAACATATAAAATAGTTATCATAGTACAAATCATATCCTCAAATGCGAAACATTCATTGATACAATGCAATCACGTCAAGCTCTTCCCCTTGGAACTGAAAGTACTTGAAAAACATTTTAAACATAAATCGTAAGCATAAAGCTTAGTGAGTTCCCCAAAATACCACATACCATACATACATATGAACACAAGGCTATAACAGGTATTTTTTCCCCTTGGTCTATTTCACCTTGAGTCCCTTCTGACCCATTCAATATTTTTCAACCGAACGGGTCTATTTCACCTCCCGGGTCTATTTTACCCCAAAGTCCCTTCCTATTCAATCAATATTTTTCAACTGAACGGATCTATTTCACCCTTGGGTCGATTTCACCCCACATATATTTAGAATTCATGCATACATCAAGAGACACAAAAGATAGCAAGCACATACGACACCTAGTGTCCTAAAGTATAGTGAGAAGACTCACCTTAATCGATAACAGATAATTCTCTCACACACACACACTATATACATATATATATATATATATATATATATATATATATATATATATATATATATATATATATATCAAAATAATCCCTAAATAAGAATTAGGATAATAATCATAATTAACGGTCCAATACATACTTTCTCTCTTGGGTAAAAGACCATTTTAGCCTTCCAAGACTAGACCCCACCTAACTTGACCTAATGCTCAAAAATAACCAAATACACCTTATGGTCGTACGCCATGCGTAGAGCCTTCCTACAGAAAACGGGGTAGGGCCATGCTACGCGCTCCGTACTCCGAGGTTACGCCCTGCGCAACCCATTGTTGCGAAAATCCAAGATTAATTCCTTAATATCTAAAGACAAAATGTCTAACTCACATATTTGACTCTAATGGACATCTAAATTCATAAAGTTCATGTGACATCCCAAATTTCACGGCCAGAAAAGACCGATTTGTTTATGCTTATTCAAAATTAGAGTATCCTTTTTGAAGAATAATATTTTGGATTTTGTTCCCAAAATATATGATAATGATATTATCAAAGCATTTCTGAAGAAATTTAGTTTATTTATATTAAAAACGTTGGGATGTCAGTAGATAAGCATAAATGAAAATAATACAGGCCTTACAAACATTTATTATTCCACTGAACTATAATCCATAAATCTCTCATCTGATCGTCACACATGTGCTTTCGTGCCACTACGTGTAATACAAGAAACTGAGTGCGGCAGACTTGGGAGTCTGGTGAACACATAGGGTTTTTAACCCATTAATAATTAAATTCTTTTAATTATATATTTTCATCAAATCATTCAACCCGATTGCCTTTTCTTGTTATCCTCACTTTCTTTCCCTAAAGCATCTAATTCAAGGGAACTATCATAAGGATCATCTTTGGGATAGACAATAATGCTTAGGGTATTCCTTGGAAATATATGTCAATAAGGCAACCGTGGGGGGATGGAGTACACCTGGTGAACACTTAGATCAAAAACACATACATGTTGCGAGCCTGCTAGCGTTCCACTGAACCGTTTAGAATAGTTTGTGGTCATCATCTATACTCTACTAGAAGATCAACATCAGGTACATGTTGTACCAAAAGTTGAGGCCTCTCTCATCTATTTTATCTTTCTTCTACCTATATCTATCCAACATATTTATAGGTATAAAAATACATATACAGTTTAAATCAAATAAAATATGTATATATCGCTCATATAGCATATATATCAATATATCACTCATATAGCATATATATCAGGAACACATATAATAGGCATATATAGCATGTAATTATCTTAAATACTTCATATCTATGTGTAAGATGAAAGTAACTATGCACTCACCTGTTATAAAGTGATGACTCGAAACTCGGACAACGCTTCGCTTCTAGTAATTGACTTTTCGTTTGATATAACCTAGTATCATTGTCACTAGGTCTTAGTACGTGGCTAAAAATAGTCTAGACCTATCAATCATTCCAATGAATATCGATAGTTCTATCAAATAAGGATCATTCAAATAGTACTGTTGGGAGGCACAACCATTTCGGTGTATAGTCTTTCTGAAATCCAACAACCAAGCCAACATGACCATTCTAGTCACCTTTCTCGTAAGTAAGTAGATTAATCAGTATTACAACTTGGAATTACTGATAGTTCTTATTTATTAATTCATAACAATGACTATGAATGTAAATATAAATTACACCAAAATGAAATAGAGTGTAATTTAACTTATAGGGATTCTCTAGACAAAAGTCTGGAAATTGCACTCGTGGAACTCCGAGTTGATAGCTACTAGATACCAAGCTCCTAAGGACCTCTGAACTTGCCAAAATATCCTATGTACTAAGAAAACTCTGACCAAAGGAAGTAAAAGTCGAGAGAAATTGATTTGGAGAGGTGTGGGGGAAGAATAAACCTTGGGTAGCTCTTTATAGGCTGAAACATGGGTCTGTACGCCGCACATAGGACCAGGTGTGCCATGCCCGTACTTAGGCGCTACTCTTCCTCTCAGGACTTGACACATTGCGAATTTCTACTGGGGTGATGTGGTTAGCTTCTAGAAGGCCATACGCAAGGCGCATACGCGCAACAGATTTCAGAAATTCAAAATTGCATAACATCTTCATATTGACTCCATTTTTGACATTCTTTATATCCACGGGAATCTCTCGACAAGATCTATAACTTTCATTTAGAATCTACTGGCAAATTTTGATTTTATTTATTTTACATAGGCTTAGATTGTTAAAGCCCGTATAAAATGCATATCTTTCTCATTAGACATCTGTTTTCTACTGTCTCTATATCTTTGAACTCCTATTAACTAGTTCTTCAATTCTTATTTAGATTATTTCAGCTAAAAATTGTCTGATCTAAAATTCAATTTTTGTGTCTGCACTCCTGAGCTGAAACTTCGAAAAATCATAATTTTCTATCATGAAGTCAGATTTGGGCGTTCTCTATATGCACACTCTCGGTTTAAACGACTACTATGACTTTTGTTTAGACCTTTTAGGCTAAAAAGTAATTTATTAGAATTTTTTTGTGACGCACGTTGCCATTCCGGGTCGAATCGAGAAACTTCAAAGGATCATAACTTCTTCGTTATAAGTCGGATTGGAGCGTTCCTTATATATCTGGAATTCTCATTACGACTACTTCAACTTTCGTCAAGGATATTCTGCCTAATTATTATTCTATTTAGACGCGTATTTTATTCCTATTTTATTATATTATAATAATCACATAATATATACATGAAATACATAATATTCACATAATTCTCTTTTGTCAAATCAAATAGGTTTCAATTGTTGACCCTAACTGTTAGATCATCTTTTTAATTACTAGCGAGAAACGCGGGCGTCACAGTTCCTAAATTTATGCCTTTGCATAAATTAATGATGTCCAAAACCAAACCCTAGTTCCTTAACATCTTATAATGACTCCAAACCCTAGTGTGGGTGAAAAGAAAGCATCAATATCCTATTTTTATGACTTAAAATCCTCAGAAATGACAAGACATGACGGTCATAAGCTCTGAAGTAGCTTTTACTCACAAGAACCAAAACCATGGGACCAAAAGCATGCAAAACTCTAAGCTAACCTAGATCTAAATGAGGGAATCATAAAGGTTCAATCTTTATACTTTCTGAGGCTTGCAAATAGGATGAAAGTTCTAGATCTTCAAGCTTCAATCTCACCAATGCTTCTCCAATGGATTCCTTGTTCACAAAACACACAAAAAACTCACTCAAAATGCTCAAGATCCTCACAAATTAGCTAAGGTTTTGAAATTACTCCTTTGGGACATGGATGCTGAAGATAAAGGTGGCATCAAGGACTTAAGGTCCTTTTAATAAGGTATAAAAAAATTAGGGTTAAAGATCAGTGTGTACATCCAGGGACGGCCCAAGACAAATTAAGGCCCGGGGCAAAATAAAAAGTGGGGCCTTTCACAATAAAAAACTAAAAATAATTCTATTTACAAGGTTTTTTTTATGCAAAGTAATCAATTATAGTATCAAGTTCAAGAAATTGTTTTTATTGTTTTGACATTATCTTGTTCATTTTCTTATAAGTAAGAAGAATTTAAGTTCTTTTTTTTTTTTTTTTTTTTTTTTTTTTTTTTTTTTTTAATAAACTTAGTCATGGTACTTTTTGAGTTTCAATAAATAGTCTGCCATTTGATTTTTCAGTTTTGCACTTCCACACATATTTTCTTGGAATCATTTTTAACATATACAAGTAGTAGAGGTCATATATTGAAAAAGTGAAATGAGAGTTACAGGAAGATGCTGTATAAGAAAATTAAATACAAAGAAATCAAAATACACATCAGAAATCTGAAAATCATAATGAGACAGTGTAAAAAACCAATATGACAGTTGCGATGTAAAAAATTTGAAATTCATAATATAACTGTGTTAGAATAAGAAAATTCAAATGCAACAAAAATCAAAATAATCGAAGTCACAAAAAAATTTGAAAATAAAATCAAATTTAACAATCAAAGAATACAACATAGAATAATTAAAGTCACAGGCATCAAATTAAAAAAGTCGACTTTGAAGGTCAGAGAATGATGCAAAACATAATATCTATAATATGATTCACAACATCAGATTACGAAAAACTCAATTTAACAACCAAACAAATCAAAACTTGTATCACAATATATGAAAAAAAATCATAATTTGCATCTGATTATAAACTTGAATTCAACAGCCTAAAATATCAATATTTGTATTACAGGGTAAGAAAATGGAATTTTGCATCAGATTAGATAATAATCAAATTTAACAGGAAGCTTTGAACATACATTGATTCAGAAAGTAATTGCCTAATTTGCATCTTTGAATTCTCTGGTTCTCAAACTGATTCAGTCTTTCACAAAGAAATAGAAATCAGAGGAGTGATTCATAATCAGGAATAAGAATTAACTGAGATATGAACCATTGGATCATAAATCAAAAAGAAAATCGATCACGTCTCAACTCTCAATCGGTGTAAGGGTCAAGACCACAAGATCTTGACAACTCTCGACTCAAGGGCATCCATCAGATGGGGAAAATGAAATCGTGAGATAAGAAATTAGAAATCAGAAAAGAAAAAGAAGAAGAAATCGACAAATCGAATAAAGATAAAAATCAAAGTAACCATTGTTGGTTGGTGTCTGGAATGGAAGTGCTGCAAATGCATTTGCAGTTTCCATAGAAATCGCTTGTGAGCCTTGGAAATCGGAATTCACATTGCACGCTTGACGCAACGTATTCCAACTCCCGCTTTCTCAGTTTTTCTTTGTCGCTTGCGCCTGATAATGTTAGGATTGGGCCTTGAACTAGTGTACTAGGCTAAAATATAATGGGATAAATTAATACAAGTAGTATAAAATGGGGCCAGGGTGGTCGCCAAGCTTGCTTAGGCTCATGGGCCGGCCTTGTGTACACCCAACATAGGGCATGAAGTCCCCATGTTCCATATTAATGACTTACACACTGCGTACACCTTATGTACGCCCAACGGCCAATTTTGCAAGAATTTGATTGTTTAAGCCATGAATGAAAATACTTAAGAACCAAGTGTTATACATGGATTTTGGCATATTTCTATACATTAGCCAATAGATATAATGATAAAGATTAAGGGTAAAGAAAGGGGATCCTTCTAAATCACAAGGGAATGTGTTTTAAATGATCATTAGTGAAGCCCATTAGACAACATATGTCATTTTTGGTGAAATTTTTGGTAGATTTCCTTACCAACTAAAAAATTAGTTCATTCAAGTGAAAATAATTTTTGTTCCATTTTATGCACTATAGATGACCTTATTAGTTAAGAACATCATTGATAGTATTGTTACCATTATAAAAAAATATGAGTGTTGAAGTTAACGGATATATGTTTGTTGTGAATCTCCTCCTTACACAACTTAGTTGTTTCGATGTAGTTTTGGGCGTGGAATATTTAAGCACAAACCAATAGTGATCTTGTATGGGATGGAGATGGTTAGGTTAAGGTATGTCAGTGGTGATCCAATCATTAGCTACATGGATTAAAGAAGGGCGATTTCAAGTATTATCCATATACTTAAGACGAGAAAATGTTTTGCCAATGGATGTCATTCATACTAGCACTTCACAGCTTGCATGAACCGCATATTGCATACCATTCCTTGACAAGTTCATGATAGTCTTCACTGAAAATATTCTTAATTACTTTAAGTCTATAGATGAATAAGAGGAAATCTTGAAAGAAGATCTTGAAGCACTTAATAAAAAGAGAAGCTTTACATTATACTCAAAGTGTGAATTTTAGATTTATAAAGGCTAATTAATGGGGAATGTAGGGAACCTAGATGGGATCAAAGTATATCTGAGTTACATAAAAAACATGATAAATTAGGAATCACTTAGGAGACCAAATAAAACTAAAACTTGTTTGGGTTTACCGAGTTATTTTTAGAGGTTTGTTACAAAATTTTCGAAAATTGGAAGTTAATCGCATTGACTGATAAAAATGTGAGCTTTGATTAGTTCAAGGATTAAGAAAAAACTTTTAAAGAGATAAAAATATTTTGTGAATCATCAATTAGCTCTTTATATGAGGGGCCATAAGACTTTGTTGTATATAGCGTTTTAGACATGAGTTTGGTATGAGTTCTCACCCAACAAGAAAAAGTCTTTCCTTATTCAAGATAACTTAAGATACATGTAGGAATTTTCCAACTCATGATTTAAATTTGGTGGCAGTCATTCAAGTCTTGATGATTTGGAGGTACTATCTATATAGAACTAAATGTAAACTTTTCAAATACGAAAAGAGTTTACGTCAAAATGATTTGATATAAAACCAATGGGATGAAGATAAATTCTCAGAGGATTATTAATTTGAAATCCTTTTACTATCAAGGAAAAGTCAATATTGTAGTCGAGAGTCAATAGAAGATATAGAGTTAAAAATAGAATAAATTATTTCCAATACTACTTTATTTATTTTTTTTAAGAAAAAAGAGCTATAAATAATATTACTCTAAATACGAAGTAATGCTATTCGTTGTTTTATACTTAACTTACTTTAATTTTTTAATATAGTTAATTAAAAAAAATACTTATTGTATTTCTACAATATGAAAACTGTTCCATTACTTATTTAATGGTCCTATTAATTAACTTATTTATTATATTATTGTTTATATAACTTTTTATTATTAAGTAATTAAAAATATACAAAATTCATCTCAATCATTAGAAAAAGCTCAATGATAAGAGCTTGTAAATAAACAAAATTATTTACACGAAATTGTTTTACACAAATTATATTTTGAAAAAAATCTTACAATTTGGAACTACGGAACTTTTTGATTTTAAAAAGCTTATAAAAAGCTCAATTTTGTGTATGCTCAAATAACAACATGATGTCAACACAAAAATTTCCTTGATGAATGGTGTTCGAAAAAAAATATCCTTGATGAACACGTGAATAACTATGATTAGCACGTGTCAAACATCTCCACAACAGATTCTCGACAGCCGTCGATTCTTCCAACTATAAAATCTATTAAACGGACTACACAACCCAAGCGCATCTCGAGAGGCCACTGAATATTTCTCTTGCTGTAAATACCTCGCTTTTTATCTCCTTAACGGTTCGCCGTCATTTTTCAAATCACCGATTGGTTCACCTCCTCCGTCTTACCGCCGTTTTTACTCCGGTGATGCTCGGCGACGTACTTTGTGAACCAGCAAAGCATTGGTTTCTCGGGTCGTCGTTATCTACCGGCCACTACGGTTCGGTAGCGCATCGCCGTCATGCTTCTGATAGCAGTTTTCCGATCAAACTAGTAGTTCCAGCCACCGATTGTGTCGACCGTCGTTCTATAGTTAACGGATTGAATTTCTCTGATTCCGGCGTATCCGCTTCTATATGGCATGCTATCCTTCCTGCCGGAAATGATCGAGGAAGGCACAATCCGAGCCCCGTCGGCGAAGGTTCATGGAACGTCGCCTGGGATGTCCGCCCCGCACGGTGGCTTCATCGACCTCATACGGCGTGGCTGCTTTTCGGCATATGCGCTTACCTCGCCGCACCACCGGTGGAGTTTACGGAATCCGTTTCGGATTCTGTGGTTGCGGATGACGACGACATTAATGGAATTTGTACCACAGGTGTCCTAGAAAACTCCGTCAATTACAGAGTCACAGGTATGCGATAGTTCAAATGTGACAGGTGACTTTTGGGTTTAAAGTGGCTAATTAACACAATTGGCTATCATTACCTTTCGAATCAGATGAATAATAGTTTAGGAACACATCGATCAACTAATTGGTTCTTAACCATGATACTTTTTTCATTAACCATTATATATATACCTGAATTGATTACTTTTACATCTTAATCAATACAGGGGTTCCAGCAGACGGAAGATGCTTATTTCGTGCAATAGCTCATATGGTTTGCTTGAAAAACGGGGAAGAAGCTCCGGATGAGAATCGTCAAAAACTACTTGCTGATGAATTAAGAATTCAAGTAAAGGCTTTCTGATTTTTTTTTTCTTCGAACAATTACATGATCAGTTTTCTTGAATCGAACATGTTGTCATCACCATGCAGGTCGTTAATGAGCTCATCAAGAGACAAAAAGAGATCGAATGGTAATTTTCTTCATCATAATTTGGACATCAAGTTCACAGCTTGAACAGTTTCTGGGGGTTCAACAATTATGATTAATTCTTTTGTTATGTTCATAAGGTTTATCGAGGAAGACTTTGATGCATATGTGAAGAGGATCGAGAAACCATTTGTATGGGGTGGAGAGCCTGAATTGTTGATGGCTTCTCATGTTCTTAAGTGAGTTCTCTATGCCATATATATGTATAATGTTTTACTTTTCAGATTAAAAATCTGCATAAAGAAACCATTTTTTTGCATGTGTTCTCATGGGTATAATTGTACTTTACAGGACAATAATTTCGGTGTACATGTTGGAGAGTGGGTCTAGCAAGTTGTCAAAGATTGCAACTTATGGTGAAGAGTATGAAAATGGTGAAAATAGTTCGATCAAGGTTTTGTTTCATGGCTATGGTCATTATGACATATTGGAAGACATATGATTTTTGCAAGATCTTTAATTTAAGGTTCATATTCATGTCAATAATATTCAAATACCATATGATTTTCTAAAGATCTTTTGCCATTAGTTTTATATGCTATGGTTAATTTGGTGCTAATTTATTATATAGGAAAACTCAACAAACCTTGAGAGCAATATTTTTAGAATGAAACTAGTAAGTTTTATGAAAAGTATTAATAATCAACCTAAAAAAATGTTTTCTTTTACCATCGTAGAGGGAGTTGATTTTTTTAGTAACTTTTAGTGTTTTATTTTAGTAACTTTTAGTGTTTTACTAAAAAAAAATGTTTAAGTGGTTTTTTAGTAACTTTTAGTGTTTTATTTTAGTCATTATATTTTGTTTAAGCTATTATTAGTCATTGGATTTTTTTTTTTTCATTTTAGTCACTTTAACCGGTGATACCCAATGTAAATGACGTGACTAGTGACATCAACATGGAATAACATCGTCAATGTTTACTTAGTCATCGAATTTTTTTGGTATTTTGTTTGTCATTAAATTTTATTTAAGTTACTATTAATCATTGAACTTGTTTAAAATTTTCATTTTAATCATTCTTTTTTTTTTTTACTGTCATTTATACATTTGTTTGTTTTAAAAAAAAAACTACTTTTTTTTTCCTTTTCTTAAAGTAAATTATACGAATTATCCATGTGATTTAGGATAGTCTATGCATTTAGTCCTTAATTTTTTAAAAAAAGTATGGTCCCCATAACTTTAAAAATAAGGGTTTTGCCCTCCTCTTCACTTTTGTGTCCGTAAGAAACACGTTTAATCATCATCGGTAATTATTTTCATTTTTGGCCAACTCCACACTCTTGGTTTTGACATCTAGAACGTTATTGTCATCTTGATTCTTATATGTATTTTGGATTTTAGACATCAAAGGAAATTTTCACAAATAAGCACTTATCATAGAATTAAGGCAACCGTTAAACCTTCTACCAACATTCTCTTTGGTCTGACTTATTGGTGTTTCAATTGCTCTGTATAAAAATATAACCCTTGTGCGTTAAAGGAGGATCAAGTCCACTGAGCTTTTGGGATAACCAAGATGACATTAATATTCTAGAAATCAATTGAAGCAATTAAAGGAGAGTCGAGTCCCCTGATTCGAGATTTAAGGCACAAGGGCCATGTTTTTGCATGAAGAAATTAAAAACATGGAAAGTTAGAGCAAAGAGAATATAGGTAAGATGCTCGATGATGTAACGTCGTGATTTTTACCATGATTTTTTTTCTTTTATTTAACAAACTTTTTTATTCAACCCATTTAAAACATAACAAAAGCAAATGTTCAAAATGGTAAAACATCAAACGTGTCCAAAGTGGTAACTTTCTCCCCCCAAGCAAATCTCTCAGATGCCTGCACCAACCAAGAGACACAAAGGAGAAGAGAAAAGTGTCAACCCACACTTAGTGAATTCATAAAGGCCGCACATAAAATATACAAACCTTAAATAGGTCAATCATTCATACTACTATGAAGCCTAAAAATCAAGGTTCTATAAAGCTCGTCATGGTTGTGCCATGGCGCGTCATGGCTCCAAGGTTTGTACCTGCCACCACACTTTTTAAAAATGTCACATTAAGTCATATACATATATATAAATGAATTATATTAGAATATATATATATATATATATATATATATATATATATATATATATATATATATAAGTATCTACAAAAGTCTCACCTTAAGACAGGCCTTACAAACGACATGACTCGTCATGGCTCATAATAGATTGAGGCTTGACATTGCTGCCAAATCACGTTTTACGTTATTTAGAACCTTGATAAAAATGATAATAAATACCACTTAGATCGGAGGGTGTACTCACACTTCACCACTCACTTTTTCTATGCTATGTCAACTTTCTACTCACTCACCTTTCACTAACTAAAAGCCATGAGATTGTCACTTTCACTTCCTCTTATTTTTTATTTTTTGAAAAATGTTTTATACCAATATTATACCCTATTTGTTGGGAATTAAAAACTATAAATTTCGATATATTTTTTATAATTTTTTAAGATATATATATATATATATATATATATATATATATATATATATATATATATATATATATATATATATATATATATATATATATATAGAGAGAGAGAGAGAGAGAGAGAGAGAGACTAAACTACAGATTTGGTCCATGTGATTAGCAAAATAATGTGGATAGAGTCCAAAAAGTTATCAACTTGCACCGTTGGTCCAAAATCACAAACTTTCTGCGGATTTGGTCCCTAAAAATTTTAAAATGACTTGAAATGACTATTTTACCCTTCCAATTTATATTTTCTATCTGTTTTTATTTATTTCAATAATTTAGTAACTACAAAAAACAAAAAGAAAATACAAACCCTCCCACCCTACCCCATACACATATAACCCCACCCTCCTCTATTATTGATTTAATTCGCATACATATACATTATCCAAGGATGAACACAATGAAGTTCTGGGAATACCAGATAAAGATTTAACCAGATTTAAGTATTTAACACACATTAGAGTACTTAACCTCTTTTAATCTCTCTCTCTCTCTCTCTCTCTCTTCTGTTCTTGAGTCAACAAACACACACACACACTGATAAACCAGATCGAGAACACTTTTTATTTATAAAATCATGAGAAGAATTGTATGATAAGCTGTGAGATGAACTAGATGAATATTTGACATACATGTTGTAGATTTATCTAGGCATAAACGTGTTAGATGAACCAGATGGAGAACACTTCAATGTCATATCAGTGGTAGGATGCTGTTATGTTTTCGGCAAATTCGATACATGGATTTTCTAGGATTCCATTACCCAAATACTTCTAAGGCGGTAGGGTTTTCACCGTCGGAGCTAGGTTTTCATTTAGTAACCCTCCAAGATCGAGTGTTATAATTTCTAGATGGTCCGATGGTATCAATTTCTGGGTTCATCAATATGTAAAAGTGACAGCGGTCCGATTTTCACACTTGCTCATCACCTCAATATCCTCTTATTTACTCTTTGTCCTCTACAATCACAAATGGCCTCTTCTTTTGACTTGTCTCCTTGCTTATTATCTTCTTCGCTTCTCATTCTGCAACTACATTCTCACGTCTTTGTTCATAGATCCTTACAACAGGTGGGAGGCGTTTTTTCGGTGGATGATAGGTAGATCTACGGTAGAGATGGAGTGTGGTGCTTGTGGAGAAATTAGGATGGGGAGATGGTAAATTTAAATGGGTTTGGGTTTTTTTAGGATAAGGAAAAAAGAGAAAGATTGGGAAGAGGGAAGAGGCTAAGAGGTAACCGGGGGAGGGGGTGGATAATTCTTTTTTATTATTAGTGATTTTCTATTTAAAAAGGAATTAAAATAAATATATAAAATCTTTAAAAGAAATTGAAATGGTAAGAGAGTCATTCCATATTGTTCATGGACTAAATCCGTGGAAAGTTTGTGATTTTGGACCAATGGTATAAGTTGAAAACTTTTTGGACTCCATCCATATTTTTTTAGCTATCTATAGAGACCAAATTAGTAGTTTTTATATATATATATATATATATATATATATATATATATACACACACACACACATATATATATATATATATATATATATATATATATATATATATATATATATTAAAGGCTAAAACCAATAAAAATAATACAAAAAAAGAGATGGCCAATCACATGAGGAAAGAGAGGGTAGGGTACCCTGCCCTCTCTCTTTCCCCGCACCGCCTAAACTGTACCCAGGGTGTGATGTTCCTCGGTGTGGTTACCATTTCCCATTACCTTTCCCACTTCACTCCTTCCAGCCTTAGCAAACAATCATATATCATAATCATTCAATCTCATGTTCTAATGCATAATCATTCAACTGCAGTACAAGCACATAACATATATGATCAACCACATACCATATAAGCAACTGCATAACATATAAACAATCACATTTCATATATAACCAACATCTTATTACATATAATTCAAACTTTTAATATATAGTCAACCTTTACTGCATAATAAACCTTTTAATATATAATCTACCTTTCATTATATATTCAATATTTTATTATAAAAGCAACCTTTTGTTACATATGATCAACAATAAGATATGAAAGTGTCTCTTAGTGCCACCTAACCCAAGAGAATTACATCATTCACTTCTCATGTGATAGGCTAGTCAAATGGTCTAAGTGTCTCATAAATTCCACCCAAAACACCAACCCCAAGACTCCACTTTTTCCACTCCGACTTAGCGAAATACAAGTACATCGAAGTTTTGTTCAGGAATAGGTACGAGTCGTGCCAATTCTACCGCAAATCCCACATGTTGCTTGATCTGGCCATGAACGAGGACCCACATCACTCCAGTCCACGAACACCAAAGTGCTTGTGAACCATGTGTCACACGACCATCTAGAATGACTATTAAAACGTTATCGCATCCGGCTTAAAAAAATAAAGTTTCATTGCTCGAATGCATTAAAGGATAACATAAGGAAGCAGGGTCGAATTCTCTGGGACACAACCTAATGGTCAATGCCTGTTTGCGTAAGGCACATACTCGTCAAAAACAGAAAATATAAAAGGGTTTTTGATTATTAATTAAAACTAGAAATTGCAGTGAAATAAACTAAATGAAGTTAAATAATAGAAAGTGAATTCAGTTCTGCTGCGACTTTCCTAATCATGCAATCAATACAAACCTAGTTATTCAAAGTGTGTTCTATCTAAGCTGATATTGAAAACTACTAACAAGATCTACTAAGTTCTCTTTTACTAGTTAATTAACCAAAACAAGCTCTTTAGTTAATCCTAACTTTTTACTGATCTAATTAAATACGCTCTTAATTAAATTTAAAAAAGCAACATTAAGATCTGTGTAAAATTCCCAACAATATTCAATACTTGTCACAAGCTCGGAAGTCTAAAAATATGAAATTTCAGTTTATATCATAATTAAATCTCAACATGGAACCAATATAATATTTGTTACTTATTACCAGTTGATTATAACAATTACAAATTCCATTAACTGATTAACTAGAATGATTTAATCCTAAATTAGGTGATAAAGCTAAAAAGAACTAAAATCAAACATTCATTAAGCACAAAACTAAAAAATCTAGATAGAATCACAAATTAAAAACAAAGTCTAATGATTGATTATATAAAAAGTACAGATCTATGTAGAACTGAAATCTAGGGTTTAGGCAGACATGGATAAAACCCGATCAAAACTAATGAAAAGAAAGATTAAACTACTAATTCTAACTAAAGAATGATTAAGATGATCCACAACCTTCAGATCTTCAAAAAATGATGAAAATGCAGAAGTCGTTTTCGTCGTCCAGGAATGTCTTGGCTTTAACCAAGTCAACATCTGGTATTTATATAACAGACTTGGCAGAAAATAAGGGTTCTGGCAATAAGCACGACCCATGTTTGGGAAACACAGGCCGTGTAAGGTCATCGAAAATTAAGAATTAGAAAAAAATAAGAAAAAATAAAAAAATTGGACTTCGATAGGGAAGCACGGCCCATGCTTGGCTTCGCAGATTAAAATATCCAAGTAATAGAACTAATTGGGATTAGGAGGTAGGCACGGACCGTGCTTGGGAGGTAAGACTTGTTCTTGGGAGGCACGGTCCGTGCTTCAGGACCGAAGATTTAAAAGGCCTAAAAAATTAGAAATATTTCGGTTAAGTTTCATAAGTGAAGAATGACCCGTGTTTGGTGAGACCTAGCCCGTATTTGGTATTTTTAGCATTTTGGCTCCAAATAAGTTCTAGATATGCTCCAATTATGCTCCAAATATGCTCCATTTATGCTCCAAAATATGCTCCACTTCAAATTACCTGAAATAGACACCATAACATGAGTAGTACGAGAATTCTTACGAAGTACATGAACTAGACATTATTTAACTATTGCATATGAAAACGCATAAAATATGATGCAAAATGCTAATAAAAACTATCCTAAAAGATGCATAGAATGTCATATGTCAAATCTCCCAAGCTTAAACCTTACTTGCCCTCAAGTAATAAATAGATCAAAAATTGTAAACAAAATGGAAAGATATAGGCAACATAAAAAGGAACTTAGAATAAAAAACTAAAATAAAACAAAGGAAACTAAAAACTTGAACTTTAATAAATAAAACACTAGATTTATATCATAATTTTCAATTCATCAAGACCTTGCCCACCTGTAACACCCAAATTTTCAAAATAAATTTTCACATTTTATAAAACACATTTTCATTCATAATCGTTATAAAAACACCATTGTATCACATAGTCAAAACATAACATCACATCCCCAAAAGACCACACACAACACATATTAGCCACTCGAGGTTATAACTTACTTTGACCCTCTGGTCAATGTGTCTCAGTGGGACCCTCCAGTCCCATAACTCTGTGGGCCCTCTGGCCCTAACTCTATGGACCTTCCGGTCCTAACTCTGTAAACTCTGTAACATACATAGCATAAAGCACATAAAAATCACATCATGCAAGAACATACAAATACTCTGTCTCATAACTCTAATTACCACTCTAGGTAAAGTATAGTGAGAAGACTCACCTCGGGTAACTCGGTGAAATCTCGAACTCTGTAATATCCGATCAAGCCTCCGCCTAATCATATGAAATAAACACTCTAAAAATCAATACATCTCTCAAGGCTAGACTATTCCTCCTCTTAGTACTCTCAGAAGGGTAAAAGACCATTTTACCCCTCTCATGGCTCAAAGACCCTAAAGTTGACCAAACCCTAAAAGTCAACAAAAGTCAACTCCCCGGGTTACGCTGCGCGTACCACACATGTACGTTGGGTGTACCTGATGTCTTCACAGAAAGCGGGGTGCGCGACCCCTTACGCCGTGCGTACTGGGATTACGCCCAACGTAACTCCCAGTTTCAGACTCTAAGCATTTTGGTGTCTTAATCCGTTAAGACCCATGTCTAACTTCTATATCTGACCATTTATAACCCTCTTAATCCATAAAGTCGGCGACGTTAAGCCTTTGCATGGATGGACAAGTCACTCACACCCATAATACTCCACTTCCTCACACTAAAAAGCTCAATACTCATGCATAACCTCATATCCACGACCAAGATGGAAACTTTTTGGATTTATAACACAAATAACACTTAAATGGGGCAGATCTAGGTCCATGGAGCACATTACACTCATAAAGTCTCCACCTTTGGGACTTTTAACCCTAAAATGGTCCATGCAACCATCTAACCAAAAAAGAAGAGGAAAGTTTTGAACTTTATATCTCCAAATGCAGCTCCTTCCTCTGTAGATCTCAAATCCAAACTTGCACTTCAAGCTCTAGCCTCCACAAGCTCCTCTCCTTCTTCTTCACACACACCAAGGCACTTTTAGCTCCAAAACACTCACTCTCAAGCTAAGGACGATTGGGAGGCTCTCTTAGGGTTTTACTCACTGATATGGAGGCTGAGAAATGAGTCTTAGCATCCATTATATAGTCAAGTCAAATATTAGGGTTTGCATCTGGACCTATTACACCCAGCGTAACCTTGGGTACGCCCAACGTACCCAGGCGAGTCCGCGTCCAAATTAAGCGCATGAGTACACGCAGCGTACTCCCCAATACGCCCAGCGTACTCATTTGCTACAATAATTCTCACAAGGACCACTTCTGACAACTTCACAAAATGGAAGGACATAATAGCTTTACCTGGATTTCGGGATCTAATAATTCTCCCCCACTAGAACCAGACTTCGACCTCGAAGTCTCATGCTGAAAACAACTCCGGATGCTACTCCCGCATCTCTGACTCCGGCTCCCAAGTCAGCTTGGACCCCTTCCGGTGCTGCCACTGGACCTAAACCAGTGACACCTCCTTGTTCCTCAGAATCTTGACCTTCCGGTCCAAGATCACGATCGGCCTCTCAACATAATTAAGACCCGCATCTACCTGGATATACTCCAATGGTACCACTGCCGACTCATCGACTATGCACTTCCTTAGCTGAGACACGTGGAAGGTATCATGAATCTGGCTCAACTCCGCAGGTAGCTCCAATCGATATGCTACCCTGCCCACCCTCGTAGTAACCCTGAACGGTCTAATGTACCGGGCCCCAACTTGCCCCTTTTCCTGAATCGGATCACTCCTTTCCAAGGAGACACTTTCAAGAGTACAAAATCTCCAACCTGGAACTCGAGCTCGGATCGACGCCTATCCGCGTAACTCTTCTGGCGACTCTAGGCCATCGGCAATCTCTGTCTCACCTGTTGTATCTGCTCTGTAGTCTGAAGCACTATCTCAGTGCTGCCCATCACTCGCTGCCCTACCTCTCCCCAACAAATGGGAGTCCGACACCTCCTCCCATACAATAACTCAAAGGGAGGCATACCAATGCTCGAATGGTGGCTGTTGTTATAAGAAAACTCGGCCAAAGGCTGATACGTATCCCAACTTCCTCCAAAGTCCAACACACATGCTCGAAGCATGTCATCGAGCGTCTGAATCGTCCGCTCACTCTGACCGTCCGTCTGCGGGTGGTATGCAGTACTGAAATGCAGCCTCGTACCCAACTCCTCACGGAATTTCTTCCAGAACCTGGAAGTGAAACGCACATCTCGATCCAACACAATCGAGATTGGCACACCATGCCGCTATACCACCTCTCTCACATACACTTCTGCCAGCCTCTCTACAGAAGAGCTCTCACTGATAGCTAGAAAATGAGCGCTCTTCGTCAGCCGGTCGACTATCACCCAAATTGCATCGACGCCTCTCGCATTCGTCGGCAATTTGGTGATAATATCCATGGAAATTTGCTCCCACTTCCATTTGGGAACCTCAAGCGGCTGCAACTTGCCATGCGGACACTAGTGCTCAGCCTTAACCATGCGACAGGTCAAGCACCTCTCTACAAACCAAGCCAAATCCCTCTTCATATAGGGCAACCAATAATCTCTTTTCAGGTCCAAATACATCTTAGTGGCCCCGAGATGGATTGAAAACCTCGACCTATGCGCCTCCTCTATCAAAATAGCATGTGCCCCACCCTCAAATGGCACCCAAATCCGGCCCTGGAAGGTCATAAGCCCCCGACTATCGGCAATGAACTCCGATATCTACCCAATCACCCACTCTCGCTTACGGTTCTCCAGTCTCATGGCCTCCACCTGGACCTCCCGAATGGTGTCCAACACCGGAGTCATCACTGTCAACCTCATACATACATCTCGCAAAGGGGTACTCTTTGCCCTGCGACTCAAATCATCGGCTACCCTGTTAGCCTTGCCCGGGTGGTACATGATCTCGCACTTATAATCCTTTACCACGTCCAACCATCTCCTATGACGCATGTTCAAGTTGGGCTGGTCCATCAGATACTTCAAGCTCTTGTGGTCCGTGTATATGGTACACCGAACCCCATATAAATAGTGACGCCAGATCTTGAGGGCGAACACCACAGCCCCCAACTCCAGATCGTGCGTAAGGGACCTCGTCTCATGAGGCTTCAGCTGCCTCGATGCGTATGCTATCACATGCCCCCTCTGCATCCGCACCGCACCCAGTCCCGATATCGACGCGTCACAATATACCACAAAGTCCTCCATTCCCTCCAGAAGGGCCAACACTGGGGCTTCGCACAATCTCTGGCGAAGTGTCTCGAATGAGGCCTGCTGCTCCGGGCCCCAACTGAAAGCCACGCCCTTCCGGGTCAGCCTGGTGAGAGGAACCGCAATCCTGGAGAAATCCTGAATGAATCTCAGATAATATCCGGCCAACCCCAGGAAACTCCTGATCTCCGAAGGGGATCTCGGCACTTCCCAACTCATCACCGCCTCAATCTTGGCCGAATCGACCAATATCCCATTCTGGTTGACGAGGTGCCCTAGAAACTGGACCTCCCGTAACCAAAAATCACACTTGGAGAATTTGGCGTAAAGCCTCTCCGATCTCAGAACTCCAAGGATCTCCCTCAAATGCTCCTCGTGCTGCTCTCTGGACCTCGAATACACCAATATATCATCAATGAACACGATCACCGAATGATCCAACATCGGCATGCACACCCTGTTCATGAGAACCATGAACGCCGCCGGTGCATTGGTGAGCCCGAAAGGCATCACCACGAACTCGTAACGCCCATAACGAGTCCTAAACATTGTCTTCTTGATATCCTCATCACGCACCCTCATCTGATGATATCCAGACCTCAAGTCAATCTTGGAGAACCAAGACGCTCCCTGCAACTGATCAAACAAATCATCGATCCTCAGTAAGGGGTAACGGTTCTTGACCGCCGGCTTGTTCAACTCCCGGTAATCAATGCACATCCGGTGTGAACCATCCCTTTTCTTCACAAAAAGGATCGGTGCTCCCCACGGCGAGCTACTCGGCCGTATAAACCCCTTTCCTAGCCGCTCCTGGAGCTGCGAGGATAACTCCTGCATCTCTGGAGGTGCAAGGCGATAGGGCACCTTGGCGATAGGCGCTGCCCCCGGAACCAAATCGATACGGAATTCCACTTGCCTCTCAGGAGGCACACCCGACAACTCCTCGGGGAAAACATCCGGGAACTCACGCACTATCGGGACCTCATCAACCGACCTCGGTCTCTCTGCACCTACCCTCGTATCCATCACGTAAGCTACATATCCACTACAGCCCTGCTGTAGAATCTGCCTCGCCCTCGCGGCTAAACAAAACACCGACCCAAGACGGCTACCCTCGCCATAAACTGTAAGAACTCCCCCGCTAGGGTCTTGTATGGTCACCAGCTGAAGCTTGCAGTCGATAACTGCTCTAAATCTGCTCAACCAGTCCATGCCCACGATGACACAGACATCTCCCATAGAAATCAGGACCAAATCAATCGGAAACCCCACACCGAATATCTCGAGTACACATCCTCGAATCACATCAGTGGCAAACACTGCTCTCTCGTCAGTTATGGAAACTCGCAAAGGTCGACTCAACGCCTCACGACAAATACTGATGTGTTGACTAAAGGCTAACGACACAAAAGAGCGACTCGCACCTGAGTCAAATAACACCAAAGCAGGCACAGAACACACAAGAAATGTACCTACGCATATCACCATATAAGCGTAACACCACAAACTCATAATAAATATAAGAAAGAATACATACCAGCCACAACATCGGGTGCTACGCGGACCTCCTCTGCTGTCAACTGGAAGGCTCTCCCGCGAGCCTTCGGCGCCTCGACCTTCATCGGCCGACTCTCTGTAGCTCGAACAGCAGCAGGGACTGACCCCTGAGAAGCTCCATGAGCTGACCCTCGCAACTGCGGACACTCGGCCTTCCGGTGTCCAGTCTGGTTGCAGTGAAAACACACTGCAAACCCCTTGGGGCAATCCTTGGCCATATGCCCCTCCTTGCCACACTTGTAGCAAGACCTTGCTCTGCATACCCCCTCATGACTCTTGATGCACTTGCCACAAGTGCGGCGCTTCTGGTTCCCAGATCTCGAATCGGCGGGCTTAGCCCACTTGGCGGCCGGCTGGGACTGCGCCGGTCGCCGATCCCTCCCTTGAGACTCCGCCTCCTCCCTGGCCTGAGTCTCTAGCTCAATCTCCCTCTTCCGGGCATTTACCTGAAGCTCGGCAAATTTCCAGTACGTCGAGTTCGCCACGAACTCGCGGATATCTCTCCTCAAAATGCTCAAGTATCGGCTCATACGTGCCTGCTCAGAAGACATGTGCTCAGGGCAGAACATCTCCCTCTCATGAAACATCATGGTGATCATAGTAACAGACTATGTACCCTGCTTGAGGGTCAAGAACTCTTGGGCCAATCGCTCCCTTTCCACCGGGGGAACATACTCATCACGAAACATAGCGGTGAACCTCTTCCAGGTCACCGCAGCAAGATTTGCAGAAGAATAGTGCGCTGTCACAAACTTCCACCAGTCCTTCGCCCCCAAGCGAAGCTAGTTCAGCGCGAACCAAACCCTTAGATGCTCCGGACATGAACATGTGTAGAAGCACCCCTCAATGTCAGAGATCCACCTCATCGCAGCTATCAGATCCTGAGTTTCATCAAACTCTAGTGGCTTTGTATTGCTGAACTCCCGGTACAGCAACGTGTCACCCCCCTGCGGCCTGGCAGCAGCAACGGCCGCAGTGGCTGCAACATCAGCAACATCAGTAAGAGCAGCATAACGCTCATCAAAAGTATCGATCAGGGTGGTCTTGATAGACCTGAACATCTCTGGAATCTCAGCGCGGATGGCCGCAGCCACCTCATCATGAATCATCTGGCGGAGCTCCTCATCGCTCACACCCCCTCACTAAACCCTGGTCTGTGGCGTGTCCTCACCATGATGTCTCTCTGAAATACAACACAAAATATCAGAGACTCGCTCGAGTGTACACACACTCGATATCCCAATCCTACTTGATCCCTGGTACCTTAAGGATTCTTACTTGGGTTGCGCACTGATCTGATGCTTTCGGTAGTACGGGCCCAATACTACCGTCCACACCGCATCAATATTCACCCCAAGTCCTCCTAGGATCCCAAATCCCAAGTACTCTCCTCTTTCTCTCTATGCACAGTCTACTCTTAAGCAGATCTCTCATAAGCTCCTCGCTGCAATCTATTCACTCTCAAGCATCTCCTAACAGCAAAATCCCTAGGCTAAGGCGTCACAAATCAGGCCACTCTAGTCCTAATAAGAATACCTAGTCAATGTGTCTCAGTGGGACCCTCCCCAGTAAGCATAAATGTTTAGTGAGTTCCCCAAAATACCACACACAACATATATTAGCCACTCGAGGTTATAACTCTGTTTGACCCTCTGGTCAATGTGTCTCAGTGGGACCCTCCAGTCCCATAACTTTGTGGGCCCTCTGGGCCTAACTCTATGGACCTTCCGGTCCTAACTCTGTAAACTCTGTAACATACAAAGCATAAAGCACATAGAAATCACATCATTCAAGAACATACAAATACTCTGTCTCATAACTCTAATTACCACTCTAGGTAAAGTATAGTGAGAAGACTCACCTCGGGTAACTCAATGAAATCTCGAACTCTGTAATATCCGATCTAGCATCTGCCTAATCATATGAAATAAACACTCTAAATCAATACATCTCTCAAGGCTAGACTATTCCTCCTCTTAGTACTCTCAGAAGGGTAAAAGACCATTTTACCCCTCTCATGGCTCAAAGACCCTAAAGTTGACCAAACCCTAAAAGTCAACTCCCCGGGTTACGCTGCGCGTACCACACATGTACGCTGGGCGTACCCGATGTCTTCACAGAAAGCGGGGTGTGCGACCCCTTACGCCGCGCGTACTGGGATTATGCCCAGCGTAACTCCTGGTTTCAGACTCTAATCATTTTGGGGTCTTAATCCGTTAAGATCCACGTCCAACTTCTAGATCTGACCATTTATAACCCTCTTAATCCATAAAGTCGGCGACGTTAAGCCTTTGCATGGATGGACAAGTCACTAACACCCACAATACTCCACTTCCTCACACTAAAAAGCTCAATACTCATGCATAACCTCATATCCACGACCTAGATGGAAACTTTATGGATTTATAATACAAATAACACTAAAATGGGACAGATCTAGGTCCATGGAGCACATTACACTCATAAAGTCTCCACATTTGGGACTTTTAACCCTAAAATGGTCCATGCAATCATCTAACCAAAAAGAAGAGGAAAGTTTTGAACTTTATACCTCCAAATGCAGCTCCTACCTCTGTAGATCTCAGATCCAAACTTGCACTTCAAGCTCTAGCCTCCACAAGCTCCTCTCCTTCTTCTTAACACACACACACACACACACACACCAAGGCAATTTTAGCTCCAAAACACTCACTCTCAAGCTAAGGATGATTGGGAGGCTCTCTTAGGGTTTTACTCACTGATATGGAGGTTAAGAAATAAGCCTTAGCATCCATTATATAGTGCACAAGTCAAATATTAGGGTTTGCATCTGGACCCTTTACGCCCAGCGTAACCCTGGGTATGCCCAGCGTACCCAGGTGAGTCCGCTTCTAAATTAAGCGCATAAGTACGAGTAGCGTACTCCCCAGTACGCCCAACGTACTAGCATGCTACAATAATTCTCACAAGGACCACTTTTGACACCTTCACAAAATGGAAGGACATAATAGATTTAACTGGATTTCGAGATGTTACACCACCAATATCACACATAATAACCCAATTTGAGTTCAACAATTATGTCTCACCTCAATGCATATATTTGTATCTAAAATCCTAATTACTTCCCAAGTCCAAAATACTCACATTCTTCATAGATGTTCCCTACTTATTTTGAACAACATTCATTTTTGCATCCCTCTGAATACATCTACATAAAATTTTCTTGACCTCGATGTATTTTTTTTAATTTTTTCCAAACATGCATACGATGAAGTAACCTAGATAGGAAAAAATTACAACTTGACTAATTAAGCTTTTGGCTTTTGGCAATTTTTCCTCATTTCTTCATTTTCTCATAATATTCGTACTTTGCAAGCTCTTTATTCTTTCAAAAACTTTTGTCAACTTTTTTTTTCTTTTTGCTACTGTTTTTTTGAACTAAAACCTAAAAGACAAATATATGCTTAAGCAATGGGACTTAACCTCAATCCTCATATTGGTTAAAGTATTAGTATAGAGTGCAACGACTACATAAACTTTCCTGGATACATTTTAGTACACAATACAAAACATATTATGTCCCTCAAACTACACAAGTTCGTGTTTTTGTCTCAGGATTTCACTAGAACTTGGAAGCCACATATATATTATAACATACCGGTTAAACTAAATCTTAGAATTCTTATCAAATTATCCTACATAATGCTAGAAAACTTCACCTCTAACGATTATATATATATATATATATATATATATATATATATATATATATATATATATATATATATATATATATATATATATATATATATATATATATATATATATAGGTTTAGGTTCTATGGAAAACAAAAAACCCCTAAAAATGCATAAAAAAAATAATAGAGATCACAAAACTTTTTTTTTGATTTTTTTTATCAAAAAATCACAGCTTTTAACATAAAATCGCTGAAATTCTTTTGAATTTTTTTAGCGAAATTGTCAAAAAGGCTGCGATTTTTTGATAAAAAAATTCAAAAAAAAAGTTTTCTAATGTCTAGGTATTTTTTATGTATTTTTATGATTTTTAGGGTTTTTTTAGTGTTTTTTTGTTTTCCAAATAACCTTTCCATATATATATATATATATATATATATATATATATATATAATGCAGAAAATAAAGCTAAAAACAAAAATAAAATCTTTGGGGGGTTTTTATATAATGCAGAAAAATAAAGACATAAACAAAAAATATTTTTTTTGGCTTTTCTCATATTTAATGCAAATGCAAAGGAGGAAATAAAATTGAAAAAAATTAACCAAAAAACTGAAAATTTAAAAAATTTTAACAAAAAAATGCAAATTTTCACACTAACCCCCTCCACACGCTCATAATGATGCATTGTCCTCAATGCTTAAAAAGGAGTGAATAACTCAATAAAACATATAAAAATAAAAGGTTGCAGTTAGAAAAGAATGTATCCGATATGTATGTAGAAAATTCTAATTTTGACGAAGATGTTGGTGACAAAAAATTGATTTTCAGAAACTTAGAAGATCCTTTGGTTTCCCCAAGCTTTCTTGGAACTGCAACTACTCTTTATTGAATGTAGAAAAATATACTACGCATCGGTTTATCTCCCAGAAAGTCGCTTTTTTTTTTTAAAGTCGTTGGCTCATCTTTGTCCAACCAGATTATTGTGGGGCTCTTGTTCACCTCAACTCTTTTTCTTTCATACTGCATATCCCTTTAGATGTGGCAAACATTTTAGATCTGGTACATGCACACAAAACTAAAAAAGGTTAACATTTTTATTAGATGAAACATTCTACTTGAATATTCTGATTCTCTTTCTTTTTCTGATCTTCCTCTTTCCAGCAACCTCCTCTTCTTTTTCCTCAAGCTTTTTCCTTTTCATATTTTTTTTTTCTGATTTTTCCTCAGTAGAAATCATCTCCTTCTCCTCCCAAAGCTTAGCTTTTTCTGTCAACTTCGTTGATGCACTAAAATTGAAATTCCTATCTGAAAACATTTTTTGCACAAAATCATTAGAAAACTCACAGCAGTCCTGAGACAAAGGATTGTTGGTACCCAAAAAATTAATACAAGGATTACTAGCTGGAATTTTTTGTTCATTTATTTTGAAATTAGCCACATAAACTAAAATAATTAAATTTTTGTCTGATATGTCCAAATTACCCATGTCTAGAATGTAAAAAGCAGTGGAAAAAAATAAGTTCATTCACTTGGACAAGAACATCCTCCAATACACCTTTTGGGTGTACTATCGAGTGATCAGTCAATTTAATGATTGTCTCAGTCTTTTGTAAAGATCCCATTTTTTTTAAATAGATAAAGGGAGGACATTGACTAAAGCACCTAAGTCAAGAATAGCCTTTGAAAAATTTACGCTTCCCAATTTACAAGGAATCGAGAAAATTTCCGGATCCTTACACTTTGGAGGTAAGACTTTTTGCAAAATAGCAGAAATATTTTTGCTAGCTTTTATTGATTCATTAGTTTTCAATTCTTTCTTTGAAACACATAATTCTTTTAAAAACTTAGCATAAAAAGGTATTTGCTTAATAATATCTAGTAAATGAATATTTACCTCCACCTTACAAAAGGTGTCCATGATTTGCTCGTCCTCTCACTTGCGCTTCGTGCTCTTCGGTCGCGATTGGAACGGTGGGATTGGCAGGTACTGTTTTAGAACTGGTTTTGCTGGCTTGGGAGTTTCTTTCTCTTCATCTCCTTCAATTACTTTTTCACCCAAAATCTGTTCAGTTTCTGTTTTCAGCCTCCTCTTTTGGTTCAGATTTGCTTGGGCCTTCATAAATCTTCCCACTTTACAAGGTAATCGCATGCACATTGTGCTTTGGATTGTTTTCACTTTGTCCCGGTAATTTTCCTTAAGACTTCAGCAGACCCACAAAAGTGGCAAGTGGAGACATCTGATGCTCTAGATTTTTATTAGTTTCTCGAGTTTCATTATGGAATGCGTAAGTGCTGGTAGCCAAACTTTTTACTATGTCTTCCAATGACACACTGGAGCTGCCAGATTGTTTATTTGAATGTTGATTCTGAAACTGCTGTTGCTGATAATTTTGTTCATGTAGATTCTGACAAAAATTTGGAGGCTGATTAAAAATCTTATGTTACTGGTATCCTCCAACATCTTTCATTGGAGCCACATCCTCTTATAGTAGTGGACACATGTTAGTGGGATGTTCAGTTTTTAAGTAGATGCCCCATTGTTTTTCACAGATGCAACTCCTTTTTCTTTTGTCAACAACAATGACACTTTCCTCAGTTCAGAAATTTGGGCTTCTAGATGATGTGAGCTAACTTGTTTGACACCCCTTGGCTGATCATGATATCACTCTTCTTTTTTACCAGAATGTTTTGACTTAATAACAACTTTTATATCAGCTCTCGAATTTTATTTGGCGTCATGTTGCTTAAAGATTCAGCACTAGAAGCATTTATCGGCCTTCTCTCTATTGATGTCAATCCTTCACATAAGCACCGGTACAGCTGGTAATCGTTGATTTCATGTTTTAGGCACCAAACAAGTAACTTTTTGGAACGTTGCTAGTACATGTATAACGTTTCTCTTTTTCCTTGTTTGATAGTAAGGATCTCTCTACGAAGGTTTGAGACTCACGCTTCTAGAAAATATTTTTCTAAGAACAATTTCGCAAGCTTGTTCCATGTGGTCTTGGAGCCGGGTGGAAGATCATATAACCACTATTTTTCCAAATCTTGAAGTGAAAAGGGGAATGCCCTCAGTTTTATCTGATCTTCTGATATGATGAGTGGCTTTATTCCTGAACAAACCACATGAAATTCCTTGAAGAATTTATGTGGGTCTTCATTTTCGAGACCTCTGAATGTAGGAAGGAGGTGAATCAGCCCAGATTTCAACTCAAAATTTTGGGCTTCTGGAAAAGTGATGCAGAGAATTTGTTGAGTAACCTCTTCGTTTTCTGCATCTCTCATGGATGAATTTTCAAAATCATATTCATATTTATAGAGGGTGGTGGCGGGTAGGATTTAAATGGGCTTTGGGAAGGTGAGGATGGATGTGCTATTAGGATTGATAAAACGGTGATTTATGGTTCGATCCATAAGGGACTGCCTTGTGGTGTGGTACTTTTAGTGGTAATGAAGAGAATGGAACTGAAGAACCCGCTTGTTGCTTCTGAAGTTCAACTATCTTCTTCATCTTCCTTGCGGTTTCTCATCTAGATCAAATACTAGAGGTGTACAAGCCCGATAAATTATGCGCATACAAACTATTAGCGGTACCGTGTCCCCAACAACCATGCCAATTTGTTAAAACGTTGTCACGGGCATCTTAAGCAAATAAAAGTTCACTGCTCGAATGCACTAAAGGATAACACAAGGAAGCAGTGTAGAATCCTCAGGGACATGGCCTACTGGTCAATGCCTCTATGCATAAGGCACACACTAGTTAAAAACATAAAATATAAAAAGAAGTTTTGATTATTAATTAAAACTAAAAATTGCATTGAAATAAACTAATTGAAATTCAATAATAAAAAGTGAATTTAGTTATGTTGCAACTTTCCTAATCATGTAATCAATAACAACCTGGTTATTCAAAGTGTGTTCTATCTAACCTGGTACTGAAAACTACTAATAAGCTCTAGTTAGCTCTCTTTAACATAGTTAATTAACTAAAACAAGCTCTTCGGTTAATCCTAACGTTTTACTGATCTGATTAAACAAGCTCTTAATTAAATTCAGAAAATAAGCGTTAAGATCTGTGTAAAATTACCAACAAAATTCAATACTTCTCACAAGCTCGGAAGCGTAAAAATATGAAATTTTAGTTTATATCATAATTAAATCCTAACACAGAACCAATTTGATACTTGTTACTTATTACCAGTTGATTAGAATAATTACAGATTCCATTAGCTGTTTAACTAGAATGATTTAATCCTAAATTAGGCGATCAACCTAAAACGAACTAAAATCAAACATTCATTAAGCACAAAACTGAAAAATCTAAATAGAATCACAAATTAAAAACCAATTATAATGATTAATTACATAAAAATTAATGATCTATGCAAAACTAGAATCTAGGGTTTAGCCGGACATGGCTAAATTCCAATCAAAACTAATGAAAAGAAAGATTAAACTACTAATTCTTACTAAACTGAATGATTGAGATGATCCACAACCTTCACATCTTCAAAAAAGTGATGAAAATGCAGAAAATCGCCTTCGGAAGTCGTTTTCGTCATCTGGGAATGTCTTGGGTTCAACCGAGACAACATCTGGTATTTATATAATATACTTGGCAGAAAATAAGGATTTTGGCAATAAGTACGACCCGTTCTTGGGGAACACAACCTATTCTAGGTCATCGCAAATTGAGAATCCATAAAAATAAAATAAAAATCGAATATTTGGACTTCAATGGGGAAGCATGTCCGTGCTTGGGAAGAACAACCTGTGCTTGGGAAGCACGACCCGTGCTTTAAAAGCACATCCCGTTCTTGGATTTCGTAGATCAAAATATCCAAAATAATGGCACTGATTGGGATCATGAGGTAGGCACGACCCGTGCTTGGGAGGCACGACCGTGCTTCAGGACCAGAGTATTAAAATGCCTAAAAAATTAGAAGTCTTTCGGTTAAGTTTCATAAGTGAAAAGCGGCCCGTTTTTGGTGAGACCTAGCCTGCATTTGGTATTTTTTTTAGCGTTTTGGATCCAAATATGCTCCTATGCTCTAGATATGCTCCACTTATGCTCCAAATATGTTCCACTTCAAATTACCTGAAATAGACACCAAAACGTGAGTAGTGTTGGAATTCTTACGAAATACATGACTTGAACAATATTTTACTAATGCATATGAAAAAGCATAAAATATGATGCAAAATGCTAATAAAAACTATCCTAAAAGATGCATAACATGGAATATATCAATGACTTAAAACTTTCAACCTCTATGTATTAAGATCTTCCTATAGGTACTCTTTTAACCTATTAGGCATCCTCAATAATTCGGATAAGGTTTTAGGAAAAGATCATCAACTACCTAAATCCTCTATTCATACCCAACAATAACATCCATACATCAATTAAGGAATGAAACTCATAAAACCTAAATGAGTATTAATACATGCATCATACTCAACAATAAAACATCTAAACATAGTCATACATCATTATCACAAGTAACATATGTTAGCATTCCATATCCATCAAATTCATCAGTGTGGAATCAACATAACACTTAATTCCTATAATGTAAAATGACTAACGAGCATACAGTAGCATCCTAATTATCACATCATATTTAATCACAAACAATAACAAATTCATCATAATGTGAATCAAATCATCACCTACAAAATTCATGTTTCAAATATAAACATCAATGAGTTAAAACTATAAACTCACCTTAGTCAACTACAATAAATCCTACTTCACATCACACATGGCTCTATAGAGTGTCCAAACAACCTAAACATAGTTATCATTAAATTTAGTTCAAACTTAAACACTTTATAACTTAATCCTCGTTGCTATAATTATAAGATGTTAGACATGTAATGAAACCTAGCTAATTAAATAATTAGGTGTAATCATCTATTTAGCTTCTTTGATGATAGATCGTGTAAATCTATCTAATTTGTCATGCATAATATTATAAACTTAAAAGTGTTAAACATCACCCACATATTTTGAGTTGCTAATTCATTTTATAATTAGTTTTTATAGCAATTAATTAAATACTTCCTTGTAAGGTCACACTTTATGATCTGATGAGTCAAACACTCTAAATGTTGACCACCAGCGTCATCACTAACATCATCACCAGTGCCAGTGCCTCAAGACCTTATCAACGAGAGGGTCTAGACAGTGGTCTTGTTTTATCCTTGTATATTAGGTAATTATATGAATATGTATAGAATAGATAGAATATATGATATCTTGGTGATAAGGATCGGTTCATAGTATAGATTAGATACAATCCCTTAACTGAAGGGATATACTAGTATAAATTAGTATATATTCAACATTTGGGTGAAGCGCTAATATTAACGTCTTGGTGACCGTCTTTGTGACAACTCGTTTTCTTGGTGAAAACAACCCCTTTCTTAGTGAAAGACATCTTTGTGATTATTTTGTGTTCTTTATTTTGGACTAGTTAGTTTGTTCTTTGTTTATTTTACTTGAAGTGTATCCGATCGATACAAATCTTCAATTTGTCTCAGAGCAGGTTTTGATACACTCAAGTAATTATGTCGATCTCTTACAATCCCAAATCGACTACTTACAACATGATCCATCCATTTGATGAACTCAACTTCACTTCTTGGAAATCAAAGGACATGGATGCTCTCGAGATCATCAATTTTGACATCCTTGACATCATCAAAAAAGGTCTCATTGTCGTTATGCATCAGTCATCCAATGATGGTGCATCAAATATTGAGCTAAAGAAGAAATTTGTGCCAGGATACAATAGTAAGAGAAAAGGGTGCCGAATCTCGATGTAAAGGCAAGAGTTGCAATTGGAAACACACTCCCTTATTTTGTCTAGCGTTTGCTTCAAAACTGCTAAAGTGCACAAGAGATGATGATCACACTATCATATGCTTTTGAAAAAGAAAACCTCTCAAATGACGAAGCTTCAAAAGAAAAGTTTCCTATGGCCCAAATCGTTGAATCTCACTCTGATGCATCAAATGAAAGTGTTGGAACTCTTGCAGCTGATCATTCTCAAGCTGCTACAAATCTTAAGTTAGAATGGAATGCCACCTTAGCATATCTAGTAAATTTTATTTTTTAACTATTCTTCCGTCGAAAACATCAAAAAAACTGACACAATTGATCACTTACGTTTCGATTTATCTATTTCGACCGAAGAAAGATCTTATATCAAAATTGAGTTAAAACCCCTCAAAGAAAAACTCTCCTTTTTGAAAAATATCTTTCTCATTTAAAAAAGGAAAAAACTTGTATCTCGCTGACAACAATTTTCTTCACTCTGAAAAAGAAAAACTTGTTGATCATGCTAGATGCATTCATCTTATTTAAAAGAAAAATGAGCTTCTTTTCACTACAATATCACAAGAATTATTAATGCTCAGATTCCGGATCGGTGTGTGAAAATTCTTGGAGGCGATATTGAAGGTGTTGTCTCCTTAATAAAAAGGGTTGAGACTAAACAAACTTTCTATAAAGCTGATTGTTTAGCGAAAGGCTTTAATAGTAGATTTGTAAGTACCTACTTTATAAATCAAACTTTAATGAATACTTATTGATCCACTGCCTCTAACGGTAACACCAAATGTGTCTCTTAATTATCTGATCTTGATCCTTACCACCAACCTCCTCATCGTGAGTATGTTTTTCCCTCCACTAAGATCTTGCTGAAATTTCCAAGATCTAATGGTGAAGTTTATTCGGTAAACTAAATTCTTAGCATTTTTCCTCAATGCTCCATTAGCAACTCTGAACCTGACAATCAATCAAAGTCTTCTATTCCATATGACTCCTCAGTATCTCCTGAGCCTCATGACAACGTATCATCAGAGCATACCATCGATGACATTCCTTGTTCCAGAACTAAAGCAAGAATTTTTAAATCAAATGTTGAATGTTCTTCAGATTTAGCAGTTAAAAAGAAACCAAAATCTAATGTCAAAGGAAAAAAAATCTCGGAATCAAATTGTGTTATCGATGTGGTGATGCCTCTCACAAAGTCAGAGAGTGCACTTCTGAAAAGAGCTCAATTTGTGATGACAACATCATGACTCGAAATGATAAGTGAATCAAAAAGGGAAACTCTTTAAATTGTCTCCCTGACGATTGTTAAAATACTTTTTATTAAGTCTCCTAAAGTAAGATCAGTCAGTGTGTATTAATTGTATATTTTAGTTTCAGAGTAAAGAACATATTTGGTATTTTGATAGCAGTTGTTCAAGACATATAACCATATTCAAGTCTATTCTGGAAGATTTCATAAAGAATGATGGTCCTATTGTTACATATGGAGATAATGGAAATGGAGCTACAAAGGGATATGGAACCATCAAGTGCAAAGTTGTTCTATTCAAGAATGTCTTTTACGTGAAAGGTTTTTAGCACAATGTCATTTCAATCAACCAACTGTGTGACGCCGATTATGAAGTTCACTTTAACAAGATAGAAGGAGAGGTTTTTTTATCAAAAGAATGTCACTATTTTGACTGCTAATAGACAGAATGACATTTACGTCTTGGATATGTTCTTTGCTGACAACTCTCTTCATCGTTTCTTCTTCTATCGCGTTCAGTATCATCTAAATTGACTATGGCATAAAAGGTTATGCCACTTAAACTTCAAGAACATACCAAATACATCTAGGAATTAACTCGTAAGAGGAATTCCTAAGATGCATTTTTGTCAAAGATAAACTATGTTCAACGTGTGAAAATGGAAAGAAATCCAAGTCCTCTTTTAAGCCAAAGTAATGTTCTTCCATTGTTAAACCACCGAATCTTCTTCACATGGACCTTTTTGGACCGGTCCCAATTAAGTCAAGGGCTGGGAAGAAGTATACTCTCGTTATTGTGGATTAAGTCTCAAGATTTACCTAGGTAGTCTTTTTAAGAAAGAAGAGTCATGATTATGATGAAATCATATCACTCATTAAGCAATGGAAAGTTATTTATGATCATAAAGTCAGGTAACTACGTAGTGATCATGTAACTAAATTTAGAAACTCCTCTCTGGAAGATTTTTACTCGATCTCTGGAATCTCTCAAAAATTCTCTATTGTTATAACTCCCTCAACAAAATGGAATTGGTGAAAAAAGAATAGAGCTCTCATTGAAGCTGGAAGAACTATGATCATTGAAGCTGTTCTTCCTTTGTCATTTTGGGTGTAAGCTGTCAATACACCATGTTATACCTAAAACCATTCTATCATTGTTAAGAGTTATGGGAAAACTACCTATGAGCTACTTAAGTGGAGAAAACCAGACATCTCTTAATTTCATGTGTTTGGATGTGTTTGTTACATTTTGAATCAAAGAGATCAACGCAATAAGTTTGAAGCTAAAGTTGATGAAGGAATATTTTTAGTTACTCTAGTTTATCATAGGCTTTCATGGTATTCAATCTTTCAAGGAAAACTTTTGATGAAACTATTCATGTCACTTTCGATGAAGATTCATTCATTCATGATCAGATTGTTCATCCTTCATCCATTCTGAATGAAATCACTTACAATCCTTCAAACCCTGTTCCCAATTTCTTACAAAATGACATTAAGCTTGTTGTTCCCAATGTTGATCAAATTATCAGCTCTTAACCTATATTTGAAGAAGTTGAGCCATCTAATCAGGAAGATTTTGTTCTAAATAATATGAATTAATGTTCTAATCCTAGAAATATTCGAGATCATCCTGAATCTCAAATCATTGGAGATGTAAATTCTGGGATTCTAACTCATAGCAGAGACACTAGACACTTTTGGATGTTTGTGAACTTTTTCTCAATGATTGAAACAAAGAATGTCGTTGATGCCCTGAACAAAGCCAACTAGATCAAGGCTATGCAGGATGAGCTGAATGAATTTGAACGTCATCGTGTATGGACTCTTGTTCCCAAGCCTCAAGTAAAAACTATCATTCGCACTCTCTAGGTGTACAGAAAATGTGACATCCCCAAATTTCTCGGCCAGAAAAGACCGATTTAATTTATGCTTTTTTAAATAAAATCAGAGAAATCTTTTTAAAAGATGTTGCGGAATTGGTCCCCAAACAACATATGATAAAAGTTTATCAAAACCCTTCATTAAGAAGGTATATATTTTCCATATATATCAAAACCTCGGGATGTCATGTTCCAATACAGATCAAAAGCATAAACAAGACATTATAAGCCTTTCAACAGTTATTTACAACTACTGGCCTATAATCCAAAAGTCTCTCGTCGTCCTCCGACTATGCTCGGGGTCCACTACCTGTAATCATAAAAACTGAGTGGGTCAGGCTTGGGAGCCTGGTGAGCATATAGGGGTTTCAACCCACAACAATAATATACTTATTAAGTTCACCAATCAACAATAACCCTGATTACCCATTCCCGTTGTCCTCACTTTACGTCCCTAAACACCTATCACAAGGGACCTAGCCTAAGGATTATCATCGGGATAGACACTACTGCTAAGGGGTTTCCTCAGCCATACATGTCCTAAAGGCAACCATGAGGGGGATGGAGTACACCAATGAACATTTAATTCATCAACACCTACAAGTTGCGAACCTGCTAGTGTTCCACTGGACTGTCTAGAAAAGTCTGTGGTCGTCATCTATACTTCGCTAGATGACTACAACAACAACAACAACAACATCGAGGCCTCTCACCATTTTAACACACATCAACTATTTCATCTACCCATGTTCTACCCAACATATTTTGTAGATAAAAAGCATATACAGTTTAAAACTTGTATAAAACAGCAATTCAACAGTCACCTCAAATAAACAATTAACATATTTACACATAACACGTATTTCAAGGTAAATACTTCATATCTATGTGTAAATTGAAAGTAACTACACACTCACATGATTTGATGATAATCGGGCAGCAATTCGTTTCCTAAAACGATCGTTTCTAATAAAACCGGGAGTTTTATTGAGAAACTGGGCTTTGCAAAAGTCGGACTTCCAAGCCGAAAAGATAAATTTTCCGGGCATCTATGGGCACTTCGTGGAGTATTCCGGGCTTTACAATCGATATCGGGGCTTTGCGGGATGTTAAGATGAAAGAAATATGGGTTTAGGGGTTAAAATTGACAAGTTTTCAAAGTTACCCGGGAGGTCTCGCACCCTTCTATATATAGGGGTGAGGCTTCTAATCGGAGGGTCAGAAAGAAGACATGCGTCGCAGATCCGAAGCTCACAGAGGAGGTGGATTGCACGTGGCTACGCATGGCTCGCACATGGGTCGCACCTGCGAGGGCTCGCTGGCAGCTTCTAAGTGGACCGGAGTCTAGGTCCGAGGTTCGGACCCGAAGCAGGAGGGAAGCGAGACAGCTGGTGCGAAGGTCGGTAGGCATTGCGAGGCTCGGACTAGGCTACACAAGCATCGCTCCTCGGATGTGCCACGGCTTGGGATGACTCAGCTGATGGGTTTTGGTCCTAAGAACATCCTATGTGCTCATACAAACCCTAATGCTTGGATCTAGGTTTCTCTATTGTACATGCAAGTTATCCAAGACTATAAACCCTAATTCTAGCATACAAGTAATCATATTAACAAAAGAATAGGTTTAAGATGTTACCTTGATTGTTATGTAGTAATAACAATCCCAAATCTCCTTGTATTGACTTTAGAAAGCTTAGAGTCACAAATGTCACTCCTCTAATGGTTCACAAACACCATAAGCAAGAGGATGAAGAGGAGAGAGGATGGAGGCTACCAAAAAACGTGTGAAACCCTAGAAGGAGTCATGTCCATGTTTTTGAGGCATAAGGGATCTATATATAGTGAGGCTATTAGGGTTATCTAATAAGGAAACCCTAATTTGGATGCTTAAGCCCTAAGCAACCCATGGACTCCTTTAATTAAGGCCTTGGACGATTTCCCCATGGGTTTCCCATAGAATTCGTCCACTCCTTAATTTAAGACAATCCATGGCCCAAATTGCAATTATCTTATAATTACAATTCCAGTCACTTAAGTTTAATTAAGCTCTTTTAGTCACAAAACTAATTACCAATTAATTATTGACTAATATTAATTAAACAATATGATTTCTCCTTTAATATATTATTCCCATAATATATTAATAAATCATATTTAATCCTTTCTCTCCATAATTCATCCTATCAAGTTGGTTTGGTGAAGGCAACCCAAAAGGACCATGCACCATCGGGTCAAGTACATACCAAAATAGTTATGGACTTAGACACTAATCCAACAGTCTTCCACTTGGATAAGTCTAATAACTATTATGCGTATGACTTCAGATCCTGATCTGCAATCGTAGCTTTCCAAAGCCGCTGTCAACTCTGATCCTATCAGATACGTGTGTCCTTAGATAAGGGATCATATATTCCTCCATTCTAGATATCATATGAGATATGATTTCAAATCATTCTCTTTGTACTATATCTCGATTTCTAATTTATGACGACAGACTAATTGAACAAATCAAATTAGCCCTAGCCCGGCCGAGCATTTACGTTTGTCATCACTAAACCATCGTGGGGCCCAAAAGATATCGCTTTTTATCCTACCTTGGATAAAAGGAACGGATAAACTTTGATACAATGCTTGCTTGCACTCACGCACCGAATCACACACAACAATATGTTTTATAACACCAAGTTATTAGTGCGTTTACATATTATCAATGTGCAACCGATTCGCAAGATACAACTCACACATCTCGGTTTCAAGAATATAAGATGTTATCGTCTCACCAATCACTCGTGATACAATTCATGGAGTGATCCAAGTGAGCGTGGGGTTCATCCAATGCTCAAATCATATTCATAATCACTCATGAACGTTGCAGCAAACATTTGCTTATGTCTAATGCTCTTTAGATAATCCACACACCGATTCACGACAGTCTTCTTTCATATCTACTTCCAACATATGAACGACTGTGGCCCGTTTGAATAATTCGATTATTCTTAATAAACTCAATTATTCTGGAAGTCAAAACATGCAAATGTGAAACACAAGAATAATACTAATCCCATATGGCCTCAAACCTTTGAGTATAAATAAAATGCCTTTTATTTATCACCATATTGATTACTCATTATTTTTCGTTTCGGGTAATCAACTTCTTACTTGAATTCCAACACTTGTCCCATGCTCCTAGCATGCACACAATGTTTACCTATGGTTCTTACTTTGTGAAATAGATCACATTGAACACATTTCAAATCCTTCTCATTTCACAACTCCAAATCCATTTTTAAAAAGTTAAAGAATATCAAATTCTTGTTACTTATAGAATATGCTAGATTCTAACATTTTATGCAATGATCCTTTCGTAATATCATTGCACCAAAGTCACAAAGACTATTGCCAATGATATTACAAAGTCTTCTATCGGAGACTGTTACAAGACAATTCCTTAGATATGATGTCTATCACTCAAAGTACATTACTTTGAACATCCTTTTGCATAGAAGTTTCTAATCTAGACATAGATTTTCAATATTTAATTCCCAATGTGGACACGTTTCCATATTTTCCATATGACAACTTATTCTTAATAGAATCTTGTCTATTCATAATAATGTCGATATGGTCCATCCAATATGGAAACATTTCCATATTTTCCAATACTATACTTCCAACTACTCACAAGCAACCAATCCTCGTCGAACTTTGGATTGTCCTTTGATAGTTGTTTAATTATTTTAGTCAAAACCGATTCTAGCCCTTTTTCCCTCTAAATGCGCTAGACATTTGGAAAATTTTAGAATGGTAAAACATTAAAGCATTTGCAATCGATCCTATATCCGAAGCGTATGGGACACGACGCACAATGTTTTATTTGCTATGTTCTCAAAATTCGAATTGTGAAGAGGAATGCCGTAATCATAATCGAAATTTTAAGAACACACTATGTACCTTTGACTAAGTTTATTAACATTTCTCAACCTAATCCTTTAGATTTGAAATGAAGAATAATATTCTCTCCCTTAATTATAGCAAAACAACCTTTCAACTCTTACAACTTGGCAAAGTATGACTCTTGTTTTCTATAATTAATATTGCTAACCTTGCAATACTTTCCTTAATAATTATACAATCATAACATTTATGCTCCCACTATCATGATGATTATTATAAAACATAACACTTATGCTCTCACTAGCCTCGACATGTATTCATAAACATCTTAACTTCCAGAAAGACAATACTTATTGAATTTCTTAAGTTCATGTTTCTAATACTTAGTGCTTTGATAATCTTTTATCAAGGCTTCTTCAACTTATACACCTTTGCCTTCGATAGTTCATATGTGTGTCTAAACAATTAAGACTAATTGCCAAACCTCACAATTCAAATTATGGAAAGGGATACCGTAACCATAATCGAATTCAAGAATGCAATTTTACAATCACTATCTTCTTAAAATCTTTCTTAGTGAAAGAATTTCCTCACAATCATTTTCATGAAGGAGGAAATCTTATGACACTTAGATTTAAACAGTGTATGTGTTCCTGTCCATGTGAATTTGTTAAAACCAAAGTTTACGACAAATTCAAACTCATATGGATCGAACTTTCTTAATCTCGATTTCTTGCCTTATGGTAGCACAGTTGCCCACCATGTCTTCCAAGTAGTTAAACAGCTCACCCTTTCCTATCAATGTACCTTTCATTGATTAAGGTGCTTTGCCTTTTATGCGTTCAAAATGAGAACTCATAGAACTCACATGCGTAATTAACTCGATTGGATTGGCACATAACCAAAATAATGTCATCACTATAGGTTGTAAACCTCAACTCGTGTGCTAGTGATGATCGATAAGGTTTATTTGATTTGTTCTTGAAACCTTTCAAGAGCATTAAGACTCCCACTGACTCCTTGACATATAAGATTCTCTTGTCAATAAACATTTCTTGACAAACAAATATTCAAGATTTAGTGTAGCTTTTATCAAGACAAAACACTTCATAACTTTGGTCCTAGTTGGTCTTTGTCTTATCCAAGACATCACAACTTTCCACAATTGATGAATTTTATAAACCTTCTTAATACTTGTCACTCATTGTCACGATCTTAACTCTAAGATTTGTTTTTGGAATGAAGTATGATTGACTTTTTGATTTAACCATTTCTTCAATTCTTGATTCCTCTTCTTAAACATACAATTGTACTAAGACTCACTTAGAGGATCAATTGAGATATGGTTCTTAATCATTAAGACCTATCATAAAGCATAAAAGGTACTCTCCCATCTTCTTAGAATGGAGAAACTTTTATCTTTCTGCCTACTTGATTCTTCTTATTCGTTCTGCTATTGATCTAAACCCTTTAATCAATTCAGAATTACACTTAATCTTGTAAGTATAATCATATTTACTAAACCTTTAGTAAATCATGACGAATATCTTTGTTACTCTTATGGTGGACTTGATCAACACGCAACTTTGTGTACTCGATCTCCTAGTCCTTTCATTTGACACCTTGTCAACGAATTAGTCTAATTTCCAAATATGAAATTTCTCATTCATCGTGCAACCAAGTTGCATGATTCCAAATTTCTGTCCAATTGAAACTTGGGCGATGAGAAACTCTCCCTATTTGGTAAATTCTCGACTTTCCATAAATAACATAATAAGAACCAAATCCATTATTGCTAATAATAGAAACATTTTAACATCAATTTTTCATACACACCATTGCAAGGATAAATAAATAATATAAAATCAAAATTTATTTTATTGCGGAAAAATTTGTCCTTACAATGCAATTCATTGAAAAACTTATGCTAATACATCTTTCTTAGCAATCTAATTCTAACTCTAAGTAGTAGCTCAAGAATCTAATCTTCGAGAAGTGCGATCGAAATCCATTCCTTCACGGTTAGATTCTGCTCACTTCTTCAAATAAGCTTCCTCTTTTTTCTTTGATTCTACAAAACATCAATTGTAATCTTATCACATTATGTATTAAGAATCTAGAATAGGAGCTTAAAAGAGTTAGTCAATGGATTTTACCTAAAGCAGAGCCATACGTTTTGACTTTCCCATCTCTTAGATCTCTTAGGTAAATAGGGCAGCTTCGTTTCCAATGCCCCTTCTTTTGGCAATAAAAACAAATTGACTCTTTTGGAACATGACATGGAACTACTTCAGACATTGCCTTTCTCTTGTGATCAAACTTTTCGATCATAGCATGTCTTTCGTTGCCATTGTCTATATCCATAGAGGTCTCGAAGGCAGATTCACCAATCAACTTTGCTTTTCTATTGCGCCAAATCATTGCTAATTCAGCAGCAATAAGCATATAGGTGAGATCTATAAGGGTCACGTCGTAGTTCATCATATAGTGTTCTCTTACGAACTCACTATATGAGTTAGGAAGTGACTGAAGAACCCAATCAACAGCCATTTCCTCACAGACAACGGATCCTATCAATGTGTGACTTCATCCCTAGGACGTGTGCACACACCGACTTTCCTTCTTTATGTTTACTTGCCAAAAGGGCTTGAGTGATCTTGAACTTTTCAAGCCTTTGAACTTGTGGGTTAGGGAGAATAATTGGAGGAGGAGGAGGAAGTGAAGCATGATTTCTTATTCCTCGATCGAATCGTGGAATATCATCTTCATGTGGAATGCTTGTTCCACGAGATTTGAGAAGACCATAGTTGTCGAACTTTCACATCGGGAGAAAAACGAATTCAAGTTAGTTGATAGATTGAGTCCTTAGTAAATCACCCAAATGAAATACTAAGGCTAGGACCCAACACAATATTCTACAACTCGGGAGAGGGATGTCGTAACCCTAATTGCAGAATATTTGAAGGTAAGTGAATAACGATTCACTAATTTCCACCACGAAAAAACGAAAAAGAAATTTAAGTTTTAAATCTATGAAAACTCCTAGATCCTTTGAGCTTCATTGAACTTTCAATGGCATGTTTAAATCTCGATATGCCCCTCTTATTTGTGACTGGGATGCCGAGGATCACAAAGCGGGTGTGAATAACCATGCAAACTTACATGGTGCCCTCACATGTTACAGTCACCTATTCGATGTGCCGGTAAACCACACATGCTCCACCGAACTATGACAAACATTGAGTCACCCTTTGCTACCTTTGCTTAGAACCATTTTGTGTGCCAGTAAACCACACACGCTCCCTTAACGTCTTCGCAAGGGCACAAAGTGTAATTTCATGGAATTGCATCAATTCACTTTTGCCTAAGTAACTAAGATTGGGAATTTTATGAAAACATTTAGTTACTTTTATACTTCATTATACTTATAATGGAAGGTTTCGTCCTATCCTACCCGTTCGGCTAACGACCCTCCACTAGTCAAGAGTGCGGTGAGTAAGAGTGGATACCCATTCAATCACCATTTTATAGGCAATTTCCTTAAACACCCCTTATAGACCAGCTTCGTGAATGAGGCCTACTAACGGTAAGACTGACTTCTACTCATACATATATATAATGTTAAGACTTTTAATGTTATATATAGTATAGGGTGTATTTTATACTTTTAAAATACTAGGTGGTCTAATTTAACAATTATACTTTTAATTCAATTAAATTGTAAACCTAAACTTTTATGGATTTATTGAACTTCCTTTTAATTATACACCTTAATTAATTAATAAAACCATAAGGGTGTGATTTGAACTTTTTCAAAACAATACTAGAGTTTTAGAATTTAACATTCCTAATTAAACTTTTAATCAACTTTTAAATTCCAAAACTTGAGGGCAAGTTTTGAAACATTTCAACACATTAGGGTTTAGAATTTAAATATACATCAAAATTAAACCATTTAATCAAAATTTAAATTCCAAAATTTGAGGGCAAGTTTTGAAACCTTCTTCAAAACATTAGGGTTTCAACTATTTAAATTTCAAAACAACAAAACTTTTGGGTTTAAATTTAAACTATAAAACCTAAAGGGCAAAATATGAAACTTTTCATAACAACAAGGATCAAATAACAAATAATCTAAATTAACAATTAATCACATAATTATCCATATTTGATTTATTTAATGATTTCTTGCAAAACAATTTATCAATTTACTCAAAATAATTAATCAATTATCACATAAGTAAACAATTATCTTATTAATTGATAGATATCTTCAATTAGATCAAAATTATAGTCAAATATATCATATAATCGGATTAATATTGATCTAACATGATAAGGTAACTATCCATAAGCAAAAACAGCAAGAAATCCCGAAATACCCTCCATCTGACGAGTTGACTCGGCGAGTCAGGCTTGGACTCGGCTAGTCTGCATGGACTCGGCGAGTCTGCATGGACTCGGCGAGTTCAGCCATGGACTCGGCGAGTCCAGCCTCCAGAACACCAAAAATTGAATTTTTCAGATATGCAATGCATCAATACAATTGAAACCAGTCAAGGCTCTGATACCACTGATGGGTTTTGGTCCTAAGAACATCCTATGTGCTCATACAAACCCTAATGCTTGGATCTAGGTTTCTCTATTGTACATGCAAGTTATCCAAGACTATAAACCCTAATTCTAGCATACAAGTAATCATATTAACAAAAGAATAGGTTTAAGATGTTACCTTGATTGTTATGTAGTAATAACAATCCCAAATCTCCTTGTATTGACTTTAGAAAGCTTAGAGTCACAAATGTCACTCCTCTAATGGTTCACAAACACCATAAGCAAGAGGATGAAGAGGGGAGAGGATGGAGGCTACCAAAAAACGTTTGAAACCCTAGAAGGAGTCATGTCCACGTTTTTGAGGCATAAGGGATCTATATAGTGAGGCTATTAGGGTTATCTAATAAGGAAACCCTAATTTGGATGCTTAAGCCCTAAGCAACCCATGGACTCCTTTAATTAAGGCCTAGGACGATTTCCCCATGGGTTTCCCATGGAATTCGTCCACTCCTTAATTTAAGACAATCCATGGCCCAAATTGCAATTATCTTATAATTACAATTCCAGTCCCTTAAGTTTAATTAATCTCTTTTAGTCACAAAACTAATTACCAATTAATTATTGACTAATATTAATTGAAAAATATGATTTCTCCTTTAATATATTATTCCCATAATATATTAATAAATCATATTTAATCCTTTCTCTCCATAATTCATCCTATCAAGTTGGTTTGGTGAAGGCAACCCCAAAGGACCATGCACCATCGGGTCAAGTACATACCAAAATAGTTATCGACTTAGACACTAATCCAACATCAGCAACTCGGTGACTCAGCAGGACACGTGTCACATTCTAAGCGAGGGTGACGTGGCAAAGTGTGACTATGCGAATTTTCTCGATTTTCGCGCCAAAACTTCTAAAATCCATAACTTTCGCATACGAGCTCCGTTTTTTACATTCTTTATATGCACGCGTAGCTAAAATTATGCTCTACAACTTCCGTTTAGACTTCATCGGTTACTTTTGAATTTAATTTTTTTTATTATTATTTTTAACAGACCGGGATAGGAAATCTGTTAAAAATTCATAACTTCTTCATCCGACATCCGTTTTCGTCATATTTTTTACCGTTGTGCTACTAATGACGAGACCTTGAATTCTCGTTTAGGTTGTGTCGGCTAAAAATCGCTCGATCTACAATTCGAGTTTTTAGCTGTCTACTGCTAAGCTGAAACTTCGAAAAATTATAACTTCCTCATACGAAGTCAGATTTGGGCGTTCTTTTTATCGAACTTCTCGGTTTAACGAATACCACGACTTTCGTTTAGATTACTAAGGCTAAAAAGTAGTTTATCGAAAACTCACTTTTTACGACTTTCAGCACCGTGTCGGTTTTGTCGTGAAACTTCGACAGGTCATAACTTCTTTGTTATAACTCGGATTTTGGTATTCTTTATATCCCTGAAATCCTTGTTTCGACCACTACAACTTTATGTAAAGATATTGGGCTTATCTCACACTTTGATTTTGACGTTTATTTTTATTCTTAATTAATTAATCCCTAATAATTAAGCATAAAACACATAATTCACATAATTCCTTTTCATTTCTTCAGAATGAGTTACAAAGGTTAACCTAGACTATCAACTCAATATAAATGCCTAGGATAGAAACACGAGTGTTACAATTCTCTCCCTCTTAGGATGATTTTGTCCCCGGGATCACATATCACCAAACAACTGCGGGTAGCGACTCATCATGTCACTCTCCGTTTCCCAAGTGAGATTTGGTCCATTCGTATGTTTCCAACGCACAAGCACTAAATCAACCATCTTGTGTCGCAACTTCATAGTCTTACGGTCCACGATTGCCTCATGTTCCTCGATCAACCTCTTGTTTTCATCCAACCTTAACTCAGAAATCGGAATTATGTCGGGCACATCTCTCGTGAACTTTTTTAAATAAAACACATGAAAGGTGTTATGAATACCTTCCAGTTCTTCCGGTAATTCTAGCTTGTAAGATTGATTCCCGATCCTCTGAAGAACTTTAAATGGTCCAATAAATCTTGGACTCAACTTCCCTCTCTTACCAAATCTTATAAGTCCCTTCCACGACGAGACTTTAAGTAAAACCGAATCTCCAATATTGAAGGATATCGGTTGTCTTTTCTTGTCAGCATAACTCTTTTGTCGATCTTGAGCAGCTAACATCCTTTCCCTTATCACTTTCAACTTTTCAGCAGTCTCATGGACTATTTCAGGTCCCATAAACTGCTTTTCCCCAGCTTCCAGCCAGCATGATGGCGTTCGACACTTCTCCCCATACAAAGCGTGATAAGGTGCCATCTTGATGCTCGAGTGGAAACTATTATTATAGGAGAATTCTACTAGAGGTAAGTGTTCATCCCAGTTACCTTGGAATTCTAGGGTACAAGCTCTCAGCATATCCTCCAATGTTTGAATCGTTCGTTCACTCTGACCATCAGTTTGTGGATGGTAAGCTGTACTCAAACACAACTTAGTACCCAATTCCTCTTGTAGACTCCTCCAAAACCTTGAGGTAAAACGGCTGTCACGATCGAATACAATCGTTTGCGGAACACCGTGAAGCCTCACAATTTCCTTCACGTAAGAATTCGCAAGTTTATCCATAGATCATTTCTCTTTGGCTGCTATGAAATGTGCACTCTTAGTGAAGCGATCAACGACCACCCAAATCATGTCGTGACCGTTCCTTGTTCTGGGGCAGTTTAGTCACAAAATCCATGGTGATGTCTTCCCATTTACCCATGTGTACGGGTAAAGGTTCTAAACTCCCATACGGTTTCTGATGTTGTGCCTTAACCTTAGCACAAGTTACACACTCGGCCACATACTTAGCAACATCGAGCTTCATTGTCGGCCACCAATAATAGGGTTTTAAATCCCTATACATTTTTGTACTGCCGGGATGAATCGAGTACATGGTCTTGTGAGCTTCTTCCATCAGAAGATCTCTTACTCCGCCCGTCTTAGGTACCCAAATCCTATCTTGGAATACCCTCAACCCTTGGTTGTTTGTACCGAATACTAACGTTTTGCCCAAACGTTCTTCCTTTCGGTCATTTTTCTCTAAAGCTTCCTCTTGAGCTTTCTTTATACTTTCCACAGTTGTCGAGACAACTTCAATTCTCAACGCTCTTGGCCTTTTCTTTTCAAGGTTTACCTTCCGACTGAGAGCATCAGCAACAACATTTGCTTTACCAGGGTGGTAAAGTATCTCACAGTCGTAGTCCTTGAGTAACTCTAGCCAACGTCGTTGCCTCATGTTCAATTCCTTATGATTAAAGAGATATTGAAGACTCTTATGATCAGTGAAAAGTTTACACTTTGTGCCATAAAGATAATGCCTCCATATCTTTAAGGCAAATAATACCGCTGCCAACTCCAGATCATGAGTGGGGTAGTTCTTTTCATGCTCCTTCAATTGCCTCGATGCATACGCGATCACTTTATCCCTTTGGGTCAGAACACAACCTAACCCAACTCCAGATGTATCGCTATAAACTGCGAAGTCATCAACTCCTTTAGGCAACAAAAGAATCGGTGCTTCACACAATCTATTCTTCAACTTCTCAAAGGCTTCCTTATGCTTCTCATTCCAAGCATAAGTAGCTCCTTTGTGGGTCAAAGCTGTTAATGGAGTAGCAATCGAAGAAAAGCCTTGGATAAACCTTCGGTAATATCCAGCTAATCCTAAAAAGCTTCGAATCTCCGTAGGACTTTTTGGTTGTTCCCACTTCATTACAGCTTAAATCTTTGCTGGGTCAACCATTATTCCTTCTTGGTTAACCACATGACCTAAAAATTGGACTTCGTGAATCCAAAATTCACATTTGGAGAACTTTGCATACAGCTTCTCCTTTTTCAGGACTTCTAGCACTTCACGTAGATGCTTTTCATGTTCCAGCTTGCTTTTCGAATAAATCAAGATATCGTCTATGAATACTATCACGGATTTATCTAAGAATGGTTTACAAACACTATTCATAAAATCCATGAAAGCTGCTGGGGAATTGGTTAGTCCGAACGACATAACCAAAAAATCATAGTGTCCATATCTTGTTCTAAACGCAATCTTTTCGATATCCTGCTCTCTCACCTTTAGTTGATGGTATCCCGACCTAAGATCGATCTTCGAGAAATAGCTCGAACCTTGCAACTGGTCGAACAAGTCATCGATCCTTGGCAACAGGTACTTGTTCTTTATCATCACTTTGTTCAGCTCTCTGTAATCGATGCACATTCTCATGCTTCCGTCTTTCTTCTTTACAAATAACACGGGGGCTCCCCAGGGCGATGAACTAGGTCGAATGAAACCTTTGTCCATTAACTCCTGAAGTTGTGTCATAAGTTCTTTCATTTCGGTTGGCGCTAATAGATAAGGTGCTTTTGCTATCGGCGTCGTTCCTGGTAACAAGTCGATACGAAATTCTACTTGTCGATCAGGGGCCAATCCGGGAAGATCTTTGGGAAAGACTTCCGGATACTCACACACCACTGGAATATCCTGTACCTCCTTCTTTTCCATCTTTGCATCGATCACGAACGCTAGATATGATGTACATCCCTTGGCCAAACACTTTCTGGCTTTCATTAGGGAAATGATTCCAGAATTTACTCTGCGTTTGTCTCCATACACCATAAACGAATCCTTCCCTGGCGGGTTTACTTTTACTATCTTCTTTCTGTTGGAATAGTGTCTAAGGCTGCAACTATATTAGGCAAGTATTTGACCCGGTTGTGCATGGTCCTTCTGGGTTGCCTTCACCATAGCAACTTGATAAGATGATTTATTAAGAGAGAATTAATATTATTAATATATTATGAGAATAATATAAAGAATAATAATATTGTTATTTGATTAATATGAGTCATAGAATTAATTGGAATTAATTTGGTGACTTAAAGAGATTAATTAAATAAGAGGGTATAAACTGTCAATTGTTTGATAGTTAAACTTTAGACTGTAAATCCATATTAGTTAGGGATTGGACGGATTCTAGAAGCTAGGGATAGCTTCAAATCGTCCAAAGGGTTATCTAAGGAATGGATTTGGATTGCTTTAAGAGAAGATTATCCAATTAGGGTTTAAGCTGTAACCCTTAAGGAGTCTACAAGTATAAATAGACCCTGTGGCAAAGGGAAATCGGCACTTCATCTAAAGTAGAGAATCCCTGGCCGATTTCCTCCCCTCTCCTCTCTCCCAAATCATCCTCCTTGCTATTTGGTGTTTGTAAGCCATTAGAGGAGTGACAATTGTGACTCTAGAAGCTCCAAGACAACAAGATCAAACAAGAGATTCAAAGGTATGATTCTAGATCTGTTTTAACATTGTTACTATACCTAAATAGTCATTAGAAGTCTTGGATTCAAAGCATGTTTAATTAGAAAGCCTAGATCCAAGCATTAGGGTTTTGCATGCGCACATAGGAAAGTTCTTATGGTTAAAACCCATCAGTGGTATCAGAGACTAGCTTGGTTTTCATTAAATTGTTGCTTGTTTGTTTCAAACTTAACTGCAAAATTTGAATTTTGTGTTTCTGAGTCATGGACTTGGCGAGTTCCATAGTGGACTCGGCGAGTTGGCTTGACTCGGCGAGTCCCTTGGTGCACTCGGCGAGTCCAAGCGTCAGGAATGGCCAGATTCGGGATTTCTTCATGATTATCTTATGGAAACTTACCTTAATCATATTAGATCAACCCTAATCCGATTTTTTGATATATATGACTATTATCTTGATCTAATTAAAGATATTTATCAACTAATAAAATATTTAATTTCCTTATATGATAATTAATTAATTATTTTGATTATTTTGGTAATTATCTTGAAAGAAATCTTGAATAAATCAAATATAGATAATTAGGAAATTAATTGTTAATTGAAATTATTTGTTATTTGATCCTCCATGTTTTAAATGTTTAAAACTTGTCCTCAAGTTTTGAAATTTATATTTTGTGATTAAAAGTTTTAATTTAGACAATTTAAATTTCAAACCCTAGATTTCAAAAGGTTTAAAATACAACCCTATACTAATATAATATTACAAGAATAATATATATATATATATATATATATATATATATATATATATATATATATATATATATATATATATATATATATATATATAACTAAAATGCTAGTCTTACCGTTAGTAGGCCTCATTCACGAAGCCGATCTATAAGGTGGGTATAAGGTTGCGGCCTATAAAATGGCGCTTAATGGGTGTACACTCACACCCACCGCTTGCTTGATCGGTGGAGGGTCGTTAGCCGAACGGGTAGGATAGGGCAACCTCATCCTCTCATTAAAAGTATAATAAGTAATACAAAGTAGCTACACATTTTAAAAATTTCCCAATCTTAGTTACTTTAGGAAAAGTGAATTGATGCAATCCCATGAAATTACACTTTGCACCCTTGCTAAGAAGTTAGTGGAGCGTGTGTGGTTTACCGACACACTAATTGGTTCTAAGAAAAGGTGGCAAAGGGTGATTCATTGTTTATCATAGTTCGATGGAGCGTGTGTGGTTTGCCGGCACATCGAATAGGTGATCGTTACAATGAAGGCACCATGTGAATTTGCATGGTAATTCACACCCGCTTTGTGATCCTCGGTATCCCAGTCACAAACAAGAGGGGCATATCGAGATTTAAATATGCCATTGAATAGTTTCAATGAATCTCATCCGAACCTAGGAATTCTCAATACATTTAGGAGTTATAGTTAGTTTTTATGGTGGAGAATTAGTGAATCGTCATTCACTTACCTTCAATTTATTTGCATGTTAGATTACAGCATCCCTTTTCTAATATGTAAATGTTATTGTTGGATCCTAGCCCTAATTTTTCTTATTGGGTGATAATTAGGGATTCGTATTCTAATCTATCTTTGTCCTTTCTATTTGTAGATGTCGAACGCAAACAACACTGCTGCTAGTTCTTTCATGTTGATGAGCCTTTGCCAAAAGGTCACCTTCGATGGAACGAACTTTAGCGAATGGATAAGATACATTCGCACCATTTCTCTCTATGAGGATAAGGAGTATGTCCTCGATGAGAAGCTTGAGAAGATCAACCCTGAAATCGCTACTCCAGCTGAAATTTCCGCTTTTGAAACTCATGAGCGCGATGCAACGAAGGTACATTGCATCATGATAGCCACCATGAACTCCGAATTCCAAAAGTCCTATGAGGACATGTACCCGTACGAGATGCATCAGGACTTATTGGAGAGATACCACCAAAACACGAGACAAGAGCGTTATGAGATTTTCACTAACATGATTTCCGCTAAGATGGGTCATGGAGAGTCTCTTACCGTGCACCTGCAAAAGATGCAAAGGTATGTCGAACGCCTTCGCAAGTTAAATGTTGACTTTGGGGAAGACTTGGTGATCGACATGGTGCTTCACTATTTGCCTCCGATATACAATCAATTTAGGATGACCTACCACATGAACAAAGAGGAGGTTACCCTAAGCAAACTCCAAGGTCTCTTGAGGGTCACTGAGAGCAACTTCAAAGACAAGTCTGTTGCACCAACTCCCAATCCACCCGCTGCTCTTGTCTTGGCTATTGGTCAAGGAAAGGGAAAGAAGAGGAAGGCTTTGTCTAAGAACTATCGCAAGGTTAAAGCCCGAGTGATCCCGCTAAGCCCTGCCCTAACCCTAAGGAGGCAGAGTGCCACCACTGCCACAAGATAGGACATTGGAAGAGAAGCTTCCCAGAGTACCTGCAAGCTATCAAGGAAGGAAAGATCAAGCCATCTTTCGCAGGTATATACACAATTAAATCTAACGATTCTAATCATGCTATTTCTTGGGTTCTTGATACCGGTTGTGGTTACCACATTTGTTCTAATGTGCAAGGACTAAGAAGAAGTAGGGATGTGGAGCAAGGAATGATCAATCTAATCATGCGGAATAGAAGATCGTCGCCTGTGACCAAGATTGGAGTGTATTCTTTAGTGCTTAGGAATAATTTATGCTTAGATTTGAACAATTGTTGCTATTCGCCAGAAATGGCTAGAAACATCATTTCATTTCATGGTTTATATAAACAAGGTTTTAGATTTTCTTAATGAGAATGGCTCTATTTTGGCTTATCTAAATGGTGTCTTTTACTTTGAAGCTATACCATGTAATGGAATTTATGAAACTGTTATGATTGTTGACAACTTAGGAAATGATGTTTTGAACATAGATTCTTCCACTAGTATGGATAAAGCATCCTTATGGCATTGTCGTCTTGGACATGTCAACAAGAAACGCATAGCCCAACTCCAAAAGGATGGAGTGTTGGAGTCATTCGACCTTAGGGAAGATGACACGTGCGAGTCTTGTTTACTTGGAAAGATGACTAAGTCACCCTTCACGAGTACGTGTGAAAGGGGTGAGGGTCTATTGGACCTAATACATACCGATGTATGTGAACCGTTTAGATCAACCATGAAGGATGGGAACCGCTTCTACGTGACTTTTACCGATGATTATAGTAGATATGGGTATATCTATTTAATCAAGCAAAAGTCAGAAACCTTTGAAAAGTTCAAAGAGTTCAAGAATGAAGTGGAGAATCAATTGGGCAGGAAAATCAAGATGCTTCGATCCGATCGAGGAGGAGAGTACCTAAGTCTTGAATTCCACGATTATCTCAAGGAGTGTGGAATAGTTTCACAACTGACGCCTCCTAGGACACCGCAGTTGAATGGTGTGGCAGAAAGGCGTAATCGAACCTTATTGGATATGGTTCGCTCTATGATGAGTCGTGCTTCACTACCTATCTCTTTTTGGGGGTATGCCTTAGAGACTGCCCCCCATATCCTTAACCGAGTCCCTACTAAGAAGGTTGCCAAAACACCTCACGAGATGTGGACAGGGAAAGTTCCCTCGTTGGCACATATCAAGGTTTGGGGTTGCGAGGCTTTCGTAAGACGAGATACTCACGACAAGCTTGAACCTCGAAGTGAGGCTTTGGATATCTCTTCTATAGACCGAAGGACAATGTTGTCTTTGTTGCAAGGAGAGGAGTTTTCCGAGAGCGAGAACTCATAGGCCAAGGAGACAGTGGGAGGAAAATCGAACTTGAAGAGATTCAAGAGTCGATAGATGAAGGAACCTCTACCGCTGGCACTCAACCCGAGGAGGAAACTCCGGTTGAACCGATTCACGAGTCCTTACCTCTTAGACGTTCCGATAGAGTTAGAGTTCATCCCCAGTTTTATGGTTTTCATATTACTACCGAAGGGGACACGTATATTAGTGATGGTACACTAGTAAATCTTGATGAACCTAATAGCTATAAGGAAGCCATGGCAGGCCCGGAGTCTGCGAAATGGAAAGAGGCAATGGATAGAGAGATCCAATCCATGTATGATAACCAAGTTTGGAATTTGGTTGATAATGTGCCCGGACGTAAGACCGTTGGGTGCAAATGGATCTTCAAGAAGAAGACCGACGTGGATGGAAATGTACACACATATAAAGCGCGATTGGTTGCGAAGGGATTTACTCAAACTCCTGGAGTTGACTATGATGAGACCTTCTCACCAGTTGCGAAGATAAAATCTATTAGAATGATGCTAGCGATTGTCGCATTTCATGATTATGAGATTTGGCAAATGGATGTCAAGACCGCTTTCCTTAACAGAAAGTTGGCTGAGGATGTTTACATGGCTCAGCCAGAGGGGTTTGTGGATCCAAAGCATCCGAATAGAGTGTGTAAGCTTGAGAAGTCCATTTATGGACTTAAGCAAGCGTCTCGCAGATGGAATCTTTGTTTCGATGAGAAAGTCAAAGAGTTTGGATTTGTACGGAGCAAAGATGAATCATGTGTATATGTCAAAGCCAGTGGGAGTATAGTAAGATTCCTCATTCTATATGTCGATGACATATTACTCATAGGAAACGACATCCCGACTTTGCAGGAGGTCAAGTCCTGGCTCGGGAAGTGCTACGCTATGAAGGACCTCGGAGAGACTTCTTACATTTTGGGAATAAGGATAGTAAGAGAAAGAAGTAAGAGACTAATTGGACTTACTCATAACACTTACTTAGAGAAGGTACTAAAACGTTTTAGTATGGAAAACTCGAAGAAAGGAGAATTACCGATACAAAGTAATGCCAAGTTGAGTAAACTCAAAGTCCGAGTACCGAAGCTGAGATAGCAGAAATGAGCCGAGTACCATACGCTTTTGTAGTTGGCTCAATCATGTACGCTATGACTTGTACTCGCCCTGATGTAGCCTTCGCTTTGAGCATGGTTAGCAGATATCAAGGGAATCCTGGAAGAGCACATTGGATTGCGGTGAAGAATATCCTTAAGTACCTTCGGAGGACGAAGGAATGGTTCTTAGTCCTCGGAGGGAGTGATGACTTGAAGGTGCGAGGGTATAGTGACGCCAATTTTCAGACCGACAGGGACAACTACCGTTCGCAGTCGGGCTGGGTCTTTACCCTAAATGGAGGAGCAGTGACATGGAAGAAAAGTTCCAAGCAGTGACAGTTTCATAAATTCCATTACATGGTATAGCTTCAAAGTAAAAGACACCATTTAGATAAGCCAAAATAGAACCATTCTCATTATTAAAAGAAAATCTAAAACCTTGTTTATATAAACCATGAAATGAAATGATGTTTCTAGCCATTTCTGGCGAATAGCAACAATTGTTCAAATCTAAACATAAATTATTCCTAAGCACTAAAGAATACACTCCAATCTTGGTCACAGGCGACGATCTTCTGTTCCCCATGATTAGATTGATCCTTCCTTGCTCCACATCCCTACTTATTCTTAGTCCTTGCACATTAGAACAAATGTGGTAACCACAACCGGTATCAAGAACCCAAGAAATATCATGATTAGAATCGTTAGATTTAATTGTGTTTATACCTGCGAAAGATGGCTTGATCTTTCCTTCCTTGATAGCTTGCAGGTACTCTGGGCAGCTTCTCTTCCAATGTCCTATCTTGTGGCAGTGGTGGCACTCTGCCTCCTTAGGGTTAGAGCAGGGCTTAGCGGGATCCACTTTGGTCCCACTAAAAAAGGCACCATCTCGGGCTTTAACCTTGCGATAGTTCTTAGACGAAGCCTTCCTCTTCTTTCCCTTTCCTTGACCAATAGCCAAGACAGGAGCAGCGGGTGGATTGGGAGTTGGTGCAACAGACTTGTCTTTGAAGTTGCTCTCAGCGACCCTCAAGAGACCTTGGAGTTTTCTTAGGGTAACCTCCTCTTTGTTCATGTGGTAGGTCATCCTAAATTGATTGTACATCGGAGGCAAATAGTGAAGCACCATGTCGATCGCCAAGTCTTCCCCAAAGTCAACATTTAACTTGCGAAGGCGTTCGAAAAACCTTTGCATCTTTTCCAGGTGCACGGTAAGAGACTCTCCATGACCCATCTTAGCAGAAATTATGTTAGTGAAAATCTCATAACGCTCTTGTCTCGCGTTTTGGTGGTATCTCTCCAATAAGTCTTGATGCATCTCGTACGGGTACATGTCCTCATAGGACTTTTGGAATTCGGAATTCATGGTGGTTATCATGATGCAATGTACCTTCGTTGCATCGCGCTCATGAGTTTCAAAAGCGGTAATTTCAGCCGGAGTAGCAATTTCAGGGTTGATCTTCTCGAGCATCTCATCGAGGACATACTCCTTATCCTCATAGCGAGCAATGGTGCAAATGTATCTTATCCATTCGCTAAAGTTCGTTCCATCGAAGGTGACCTTTTGGCAAAGGCTCATCAATTTGAAAGAACTAGCAGCAGCGTTGTTTGCGTTCGACATCTACAAATAGAAAGGACAAAGATAGATTAGAATATGAATCCCTAATTATCATCCAATAAGAAAAATTAGGGCTAGGATCCAACAATAATATTTACATATTAGAAAAGGGATGTCGTAATCTAACATGCAAATAAATTGAAGGTAAGTGAATGACGATTCACTAATTCTCCACCATAAAAACCTATTATAAGTCCTAAAAGTATTGAGAATTCCTAGGTTCGGATGAGATTCATTGAAACTATTCAATGGCATGTTTAAATCTCGATATGCCCCCTCTTGTTTGTGACTGGGATACCGAGGATCACAAAGCGGGTGTGAATTACCATGCAAATTCACATGGTGCCTTCATTGTAACGATCACCTATTCGATGTGCCGGTAAACCACACACGCTCCATCGAACTATGATAAACAATGAATCACCCTTTGCCACCTTTGCTTAGAACCAATTAGTGTGCCGGTAAACCACACACGCTCCACTAACTTCTTAGCAAGGGTGCAAAGTGTAATTTCATGGGATTGCATCAATTCACTTTTCCTAAAGTAACTAAGATTGGGAAATTTTAAAAATGTGTAGTTACTTTGTATTACTTATTATACTTTTAATGAGAGGATGAGGTTGCCCTATCCTACCCGTTCGGCTAACGACCCTCCACCGATCAAGCAAGTGGTGGGTGTGAGTGTACACCCATTAAGCGCCATTTTATAGGCCGCAACCTTATACCCACCTTATAGATCGGCTTCGTGAATGAGGCCTACTAACGGTAAGACTAGTATTTTAGTTATATATATATATATATATATATATATATATATATATATATATATATATATATATATATATTATTCTTGTAATATTATATTAGTATAGGGTTGTATTTTAAACCTTTTGAAATCTAGGGTTTGAAATTTAAATTGTCTAAATTAAAACTTTTAATCACAAAATATAAATTTCAAAACTTGAGGACAAGTTTTAAACATTTAAAACATGGAGGATCAAATAACAAATAATTTCAATTAACAATTAATTTCCTAATTATCTATATTTGATTTATTCAAGATTTCTTTCAAGATAATTACCAAAATAATCAAAATAATTAATTAATTATCATATAAGGAAATTAAATATTTTATTAGTTGATAAATATCTTTAATTAGCTCAAGATAATAGTCATATATATCAAAAAATCGGATTAGGGTTGATCTAATATGATTAAGGTAAGTTTCTATAAGATAATCATGAAGAAATCCCGAATCTGGCCATTCCTGACGCTTGGACTCGCCGAGTGCACCAAGGGACTCGCCGAGTCAAACCAACTCGCCGAGTCCACTATGGAACTCGCCGAGACCATGACTCAGAAACACAAAATTCGAATTTTGCAGTTAAGTTTGAAACAAACAAGCAACAATTTAATGAAAACCAAGCTAGGCTCTGATACCACTAATGGGTTTTAGCCATAAGAACTTTCCTATGTGCGCATGCAAAACCCTAATGCTTGGATCTAGGCTTTCTAATTAAACATGCTTTGAATCCATGACTTCTAATGACTATTTAGGTAAAGAACAATGTTAAAACAGATCTAGAATCATACCTTTGAATCTCTTGTTTGATCTTGTTGTCTTGGAGCTTCTAGAGTCACAATTGTCACTCCTCTAATGGCTTACAAACACCAAATAGCAAGGAGGATGATTTGGGAGAGAGGAGAGGGGAGGAAATCGGCCAGGGATTCTCTACTTTAGATGAAGTGTCGATTTCCCTTTGCCATAGGGTCTATTTATACTTGTAGACTCCTTAAGGGTTACAGCTTAAACCCTAATTGGATAATCTTCTCTTAAAGCAATCCAAATCCATTCCTTAGATAACCCTTTGGACGATTTGAAGCTATCCCTAGCTTCTAGAATCCGTCCAATCCCTATCTAATATGGATTTATAGTCTAAAGTTTAACTAGCAAACAATTGACAGTTTATACCCTCTTATTTAATTAATCTCTTTAAGTCACCAAATTAATTCCAATTAATTCTATGACTTATATTAATCAAATAACAATATTATTATTCTTTATATTATTCTCATAATATATTAATAATATTTATTCTCTCTTAATAAATCATCCTATCAAGTTGCTGTGGTGAAGGCAACCCAAAAGGACCATGCATAACCGGGTCAAATACTTGCCTAATAAAGTTGCAGCCTTAGACACTATCCCAACAGGTTCATCCCTGTCGTTCAGCAACATTTGCCTCAATTCTTCCCTCTGTTCAGCCAACATGGTTTGAATCATAGTTCGTACTCCAGCCATGGTGATGGGTTCGGGTGCAGCTCCTACAATAGGCACCTATTCCACCACTTGGGGTTGAGGTTGTTGGTTTCTGTTTGCATTTCCATCTCCACTCCGAGTTCTTGCCATTACAATCTATATACCGAATAAGGTGAATTTAGGTCTTTATTCTTGTTAGACATGTCAATTCCCTTATCACTCCGAAACGTTTCCAGATCCGGTCGGCAACAGACCATAGATCCGAACAAATAATGGCACACATGGCAAACACATAGCATTTAGCTTAAACTAATGCTCTGATACCAACTGTGACATCCCCTAATTTCTCGGCCAGAAAAGACCGATTTAATTTATGCTTTTTTAAATAAAATCAGAGAAATCTTTTTAAAAGATGTTGCGGAATTGGTCCCCAAACAACATATGATAAAAGTTTATCAAAACCCTTCATTAAGAAGGTATATATTTTCCATATATATCAAAACCTCAGGATGTCATGTTCCAATATAGATCAAAAGCATAAACAAGACATTATAAGCCTTTCAACAGTTATTTACAACTACTAGCCTATAATCCAAAAATCTCTCGTCGTCCTCCGACTATGCTCGGGGTCCACTACCTGTAATCATAAAAACTGAGTGGGTCAGGCTTGGGAGCCTGGTGAGCATATAGGGTTTTCAACCCACAATAATAATATACTTATTAAGTTCACCAATTAACAATAACCCTGATTACCCATTCCCGTTGTCCTCACTTTACGTCTCTAAACACCTATCACAAGGGACCTAGCCTAAGGATTATCATCGGGATGGACACTACTGCTAAGGGGTTTCCTCAGCCATACATGTCCTAAAGGCAACCATGAGGGGGATGGAGTATGCCAATCAACATTTAATTCATCAACACCTACAAGTTGTGAACCTGCTAGTGTTCCACTGGACTGTCTAGAAAAGTCCGTGGTCGTCATCTATACTCCGCTAGATGACTACAACAGCAACAACAACAACATCGAGGCCTCTCACCATTTTAACACACATCAACTATTTCATCTACCCATGTTCTACCCAACATATTTTGTAGATAAAAAGCATATACAGTTTAAAACTTGTATAAAACATCAATTCAATAGTCACCTCAAACAAACAATTAACATATTTACACATAACACGTATTTCAAGGTAAATACTTCATATCTATGTGTAAATTGAAAGTAACTACACACTCACATGATTTGATGATAATCGGGCAGCAATTCGTTTCCTAAAACGATCGTTTCTAATAAAACCGGGAGTTTTATTGAGAAATCGGGCTTTGCAAAAGTCGGGCTTCGAAACCGAAAAGATAAATTTTCCAGGCTTCTCGGGCACTTCGTGGAGTATTCCGGGCTTTACAATCGATATCGGGGCTTTTCAGGATGTTAAGATGAAAGAAATATGGGTTTAGGGGTTAAAATTGACAATTTTTCAAAGTTACCCGGGAGGTCTCGCACCCTTCTATATATAGGGGCGAGGCTTCTGATCGGACGGTCAGAAAGAAGACACACGTTGCAGATCCGAAGCTCGCAGAGGAGGTGTCTCGCATGTGGTTGTGCATGGCTCGCACATGGGTCGCACCTGCGAGGGCTCGCTGGCAGCTTCTAAGTGGACCAGAGTCTAGGTCCGAGGTTCGGACCTGAAGTAGGAGGGAAGGGAGACAGCTGGTGCGAAGGTCGGACACGCGACAGGCATTGCGAGGCTCGGACTAGGCTACACACGCGTCGCTCCTCGGATGTGCCACGGCTTCGGATGACTCAGCAGCTCGGTGACTCAGCAGGACATGTGTCTAAGCGAGGGTGACGTGGCAAAGTGTGACTATGCGAATTTTCTCGATTTTCGCGCCAACACTTCTAAAATCCATAACTTTCGCATACGAGCTCAGTTTTTGACGTTCTTTATATGCACGCTTAGCTAAAATTACGCTCTACAACTTCCGTTTAGACTTCGTCGGCTAATTTTGAATTTAAGTTTTTTTATTATTATTTTTAACAGACCGGGACACGAAATCCGTTAAAAATTCATAACTTCTTCATCTGACGTCCGTTTTCGTCAGACTTTTTACCGTTGTGCTAGTAATGACGAGACCTTCAATTCTCATTTAGGTTGTGTCAGCTATAAATCGCTCGCTCTAAAATTTGAGTTTTTAGCTGTCTACTGCTAAGCTGAAACGTTGAAAAATCATAACTTCCTCATACGAAGTCAGATTTGGGCGTTCTTTTTATCGAACTTCTCGGTTTAACGAATACTACGACTTTTGTTTAGATTACTAAGGCTAAAAAGTAGTTTATCGAAAACTCACTTTTTACGACATTCAGCACCGTGCCGGTTTTGTCACGAAACTTCGACAGGTCATAACTTCTTCGTTATAACTCGGATTTTGGTATTCTTTATATCCCTGAAATCCTTGTTTCGACCACTAAAACTTTATGTAAAGATATCGGGCTTATCTCACACTTTAATTTTGACGCTTATTTATATTATTAATTAATTAAGCCCTAATAATTAAGCATAAAACACATAATTCACATAATATTCACATAATTCCTATTCATTTCTTCAGAATGAGTTACAAAGGTTAACCTAGACAATCAACTCAATATAAATGCCTAGGATAGAAACACGAGTGTTACAGAAAAAAGATGGATAAAGATGCGATCATTATTATAAACAAAGCAAGACTTGTGGCTCAAGGTTTTTGTCAAATGGAAGGGTTAGACTATGACAAAACGTTTCCCATGTTGCTAGACTTGAAGCAATTCGTCTGTTTCTTGATTTTGCTTCATTACAGAACTTCAAAGTCTATCAAATGGATGTTAAGACTATCTTCTTACATGGAGACCTTGAAGAAGAAGTTTTTCTAAAGAAACCTCTATGGTATGAAAGTGAAGAATTTCCAAATCATGTGTATCGTCTTTGATGGGATTTAGCATAAACATACAATCATATGTGTGCATGCAACCCTAATTTGATCTATGTCTTCTCTAATTGAACATACAATATGAACAATAACATGCAAACCCTAGGTCTATGTATAATAATTTAAAATCACATGATAAGGATTAAGATACATACCTTTGATTGTTATGTAGTAATAACAATCCAAAAGCCTTGTAGATCTTGAAGCTTGAGAGGAAGTATCACAAGTGTAATACCTCTAATGGCTCACAAACACACTTTGCAAGAAGGCGAGTTATGAGAAGGAAGAAGAAACTTTATATTTTGGGTGGAACTCTATAGGGTTTTTTAAAGTGACCGAAAATCATAAGTGAAAGGGTCTTTATATAGTGAGGTGACTTAGAGCCAAAGCTAGGGTTAGGATAAGGAAACCCTAATTGCTTTTTTGAAGGAGCAAGGCAAGCCTTAAACCTTCCATAAGATAGTCTATGGCTGAAAATTCGAGGGCCTCTCTTGAAGATTTTCGTCCAAGCCTCTTAGGAGGGTTCTAGGGTTTCTTCCTTAAATATTAATAAATTAGCAAACAGCCCCCACACTTTTAGTTAATACAATTAATCCCAAAATTAATTCCAAATTATTTTCTGATTAACTATTAGTTAATAATATGATTTCTAATTAATATATTATTTTCATAATACATTAATAAATCATTTATTTCAATTTATTAATCAAATTAATAAATTCTTCCTCTTTCTCAATTAATCATTCTGTCTAGTTGCTAGTGTGTAGGCAATCTAAAAGAACCAAGCTACTATAAATTCAAGCACATACCAAATATAGTTATGAGCTTAGACACCTAATCCAATAGTCTCCTACTTAGATAAGTCTAATAACTATAGTTGCAAGTATGACTTCAAAAATTGACCAGCAAATTGTACCTCGCAAAGCTTCTGTCAAATTCTGGCCTAGTTAAATATGTGTCCTAAGATAAGTGATCATATAATCCTCCATTTTTCAAGATATCATGTGGACAAATGACATGGAACAGAATCATTCTCATTGTACAATAGTTTGTTTCCCGATTTCTAATTTGTATTGGCTAAGAACTACAATTGAACACATCAATCAAGTCCTGACCAGGCCTGACACATAAGTCAACGCCAAATCATCGAGTGGACCAAGATATCGCTTTTCCCGTTTAGGGAAAAAGGAACAGATAAACTTTAACTTATATGCTTGCACTATTTACTCATCAAATCATGCACAACAATACGTTTTATAACATCAAGTTATTGATGCGTTTACGCATTATTAATGCACAACCAACTTGTAAACAACAACTCATATATCTTTGTTTAAAGATTATATGATATTATCGTCTCAGAATTACTTGTGATAAATTACATGAAGTAATTCACTGAGCATGGGTTTAATCTGATACTCAAATTCACTATTTCAAAAGTACTCATGAATGTTGCAGCAAACCATTTCTATGTCTAAACCCTTAGAACATATACAACCCAATTCGTGACAGCCTTAATTCATTACTTACTTCTAAAGTATGATTGAATGTGGATATTTGAATAATCTAATTATTATGGAAGTAAAACATGCAAAAGTGAAACACAATGATAAATAATTGACAGAAGATAGTAAACAATACTTATAAACAAACCTCCATTTATTTAATCATCAAATGTCAATTACATTTATTTGTTACAAGTTTCTAAATATCTATGTATTCACTAAGACTAATTTCATCCCTCAAACCAATGTTCCTTGCATGTTGAACGTACTTTACCCTACTGAGACCCTTTATGAGAGGATCGGCAGGATTTTCTTCAGATGATACACTCTTTACGACGAGGTGTCCTTCTACCCTATGTCTGATGAAATGATATTTTCTGTTGATATGTCTCGATCTACCATGATCTCTTAGTTCCTTGGTCAAGGAAACCACTCCTTCATTATCATAGAAACTCTCCATAGGGTCGTTTATGGCTGATACTACTCCAAGATCTCCGATGAAGTTCTTCAACCATATAGCCTCCTTTCATGCTTTGCTTGCTGCAATGTACTTTGATTCATAGGTAGAATCAGCCACCTTTTCATGCTTGGAACTTTTCCAAGTCACCACTCCTCCATTAAGGGTAAACACCCAGCTAGACTGAGAACGGAAGTTGTCTCTGTCTGTCTGAAAGCTAGCGTCACTATACCCAGTAACTATTAAGTCATCACTACATCCAAGCACAATGACCCATCCTTATTCCTTCACAGATACTTAAAAAGGTTCTTAACCACTATCCAATGAGCTTTACCCGGATTTACCGGATATCAACTAACCATGAACAAAGAAAAAGCAACGTTAGAGTGATTACATGTCATAGCATACATGATCGATCCAACGACAGAAGCATATGGAACCCGACTCATTTCTGCTATCCTTACATCGGTACCTGGACTCTAAGTCTTACTCAATTTGGTATTTCTCTGGATAGGTACCTCTCCTTTCTCTGGAGTTCTCCATGCTAAAACGTTTCAGAACCTTATCCAAATATGTGATTTGATTAAATCTAGTTAGTCTTCTACTCCTATTTTTAAAAATCCTTATTCCCGGAATATAAGTAGCCTCTCCCAGATCCTTCATAGCGAAACACTTTCCAAGCTAGGATTTCACCTCCTGCAAGGTTTGAATGTCATTTCCTATAAGTAGTATGTCAGCAACATACAACACTAAGAAGGTAACTATACTCCCACTAGCTTTGACATATACACAAGACTCATCATCACTTCTAGAGAATACAAACTCTTTAACTTTCTCATCAAAGCAAAGATTCCATCTGCGAGAAGCTTGTTTTAATCCATAGATTGATTTCTCAAGCTTACACACTCTATTGGGGTACTTAGCATCCATAAAACCCTCTGGCTGACTCATGTAAACATCCTCAGCCAACTTTCCATTAAATTTGACATCCATCTGCCAAATTTCATACTCATGAAATTCAGCTATGGCTAGCATAACCTTAATAGATTTAATCTTAGCCACTGGTCAAAAGGTCTCATCATAGTTAACCCCTGGGGTTTGAGTAAAGCCCTTCGAAACCAGTCGAGCCTTGAAAGTATGTACCTTTCCATCCATGTCGGTCTTCTTATTAAAGATCCATTTACACCCAACTTTCTTACGAGCCGGTACATTATCAACCAAATTCCAAACTTGGTTGTCATACATGGGTTTGATCTTGGTGTCCCTTGCAGCTTTCCACTTGGCAGACTCTTGGCCCGCCATTGTTTCCTTGTAGTTGGCAGGTTCGTCCAAATTTACTAGTATGCTATCACTGATAAACATATCACTTTCTGCAGTTATATAGAAACCATACAATACAAGCGGAACATTAACTCTACTAGAACGCCTAAGAGGCAATGAATCGTCAACCGGTTCAACAGGAATTTCTTCCCCAGGTTGAGTGCTAGTGTTAAAGGTTCCTTCATCGCTTGACTCTTGAATTTCTTCAAGATCAATTGTACTCCCACTGTCCTTTTTGCATATGAGCTCTCTCTCACGAAAGACTCCCTTCGTGCTACGAAAACCACGTTTTCACTAGGTCTGTAGAACAAGTATCCAAAAGACTTATTTAGGTAGCCGAAGAAAATACATCTCTCACTTCGATCTTCAAGATTTTTGTGTGTATTTCATCTTACGAAAGCTTCACAACCCCAACCCATGATATGTGCCTACGAGGGAACCTTCTCTGTCCACATCTAATGAGGTGTATCAACAAACTTCTTTGTTGGGACCATATGAAGAATTTGGGCGACAATCTCTAAGGCATACCCTCATAATGAGATTAGAAATGAAGCCCGACTCATCATGGAACGAACCATGTCCAACAAGGTTCTATTATGCCTCTCAGCCACACCATTAAGTTGTGATGTCCTAGGATGTGTTAATTGTGAAACAATTCCACATTCCTTAAGATAGTCATGGAACTTGATACTAAGATACCCACCACCTCTATCAGATCTGATCATCTTGATCTTCTCTCCCAATTTATTATCGAATTCATGTTTGAACTCTCTGAACTTCTCAAAGGTTTCTAAGTTATGCTTGATTAAGTAGATATATCCATATCCACTATAATCATTAGTGAAAGTCACATAGAATCGATTTGCATCCCTTGTGGTGGATCTGAAGGGCCCATACACATCCCTATGTATGAGATCTAACTATCATTCACTTCTTTCACAAGAGCTAGTGAAAGGTGATTTATTCATCTTTCAAAGCAAACAAGATTCGCATGTATCATCTGACCTTAAGTCAAATGATTCCAACACTCCATCCTTTTGGAGTTGGGCAATGCGTTTCTTGTTGACGTGTCCAAGACGACAATGCCACAAGCATGCTTTGTGTAAACCATTAGACGAATCAATTTTCAAAACACTATTACCTAAATTGTCTACAACCATCACAGTTTCAAACACGCCATCACAAGGTAATGCTTCAAAATAAAATACACCATTATAATAAGCACAAATAGATCCATTCTCATTATCAAAAGAATATCTAAAGCCTTGTTTATATAAACCATGAAAAGAAATAATATTCCTCGTCATTTCTGACGAATAGCAATAGTAGTTTAAATCTAAACACAACCCATTACTAAGCACTAAAGTATAAACACCAATCTTGGTAACAAGCGACGATCTCCCATTTCCCATAATTAGGTTCATCTTCCCATGCTCCATATCCTCACTTCTTTTTAGTCCCTACAAGTTAGAGAAAATGTGAAAACCACATCCTGTATCAAGGACCCCAAGAATTAGAATGTGACAAGTTTTTAGATAGAATAGTTTAAATACCAGTTGAGGTCAGCTTAACCTTGCCATCATTTATGTATTGCAAGTACTTGGGGCAACTTCATTTTCCAATGCCCCTTGTCATAGTAGTAAAATCAAGTATTCTCCTTAGGATCATAGGCAGGAGGAGCATCAAAACTGGTTTTTCCTTTTGATCCATTGCTTGAAGTCCCTACTTGGGACTTTCCCTTCCAATTCTGCTTCGAGGGAGTTTTCCCCTTCTTCCCTTTCCCTTGCCCAATGGAAAAGACAGGAGCAACAACAGTAGGAGTGGAGGCAATATCTTTTCCTTTCATTCCACTCTCGACAGTTCTCAGCAAGCTTTGAAGCTAACTCAATGTGGTCCCCTCTCTTGTTCAAATGATAGGTCATAATGAACTGATCATAATAGCTAGGCAATGAGTGAAAGACTATGTCAATAGCCAATTCCTCATCAAAGTTCACATTGAGTTTCAGCAAACGGTCCACATAACGTTGCATGCGTTGCAAGTGGGTCGTGACGGATTCTCTATCCTTCAGCTTGCTGGTTATGAGGGACTTGACTATCTCATATCTCTCTTGACGAGCTCGTTGATGGTACTTTTCCATCAAGTCCTTGCACATCTCATACGGCTAGTAGTCCTCATAAAACCTTTGTAGCTCAAGAGTCATAGTAGCCACCATGATGCATGCCACTTTGGTAGCATCGTTGCACTGTCTCCTATACTCAACTATTTCTTCAGGAGTAGCAATTGTTTCATCAATCTCGTTCAGATATTTCTTGAGAACATATTCCTTGTCCTTGAAGCGTAAATCCATCTTGATGTTACGCATCCAATCATTATAATTGGAGCCATCAAAAGTGACTTTTTAGTAGATGCTCAAGAGTGAGAAGTAGTTGGAGGAACCAGAGCATATTTCAAAGTTGACATATGAAAAAGAAGAAGGATAAGTTTTGATTAGATAAGAAAATCCTCAATATAACACCCAAATGAAATGTTAAGGCTAGGATCCAACTAAATAATTGACAATGTAGAAGAGGGACATCTTAATCTAATTGAAAATAATGTAAAGGTAGGTAAATGACGATTTAGCAATTTCACCATGAAATACGAAATTTAAATGAATTAGGTTTTAAATGAAATTCCTAGATATTTTAAGCTTCATTGAACTATTCAATGACATGTTTAATCTCGATTATGCCCTTTCCATTTGTCACTGGGATACCGAGGATCACAAATAAGGTGTGAATAACCATGCAAATTAGCTTGACACTCTCAATGTCATTTATGACCTAATTAAGGTGTTGGTTAACCACAAATGCTCCATTAATCAATGATAATTTATGAGACACCCATTGCCACCCTTTATTAGTCCATATTAGTGTGCCGGTTAAAACTTTTCAAAAATACTAAGGTTTTGTAATCTTTTATTATCGAATAAACCATTTAATTTTAAAAGATTAAATTCCAAATATTTGACAATTAGTTATTAAGTACAATTAATATTCAAGTTAACAATTTTAAACATAAAATTGATTAATTATATTAAACACAAAATAATTAACTTAGTCAAACATTTATCTCCTAATTTCTTGGCCTTCAATTTATCACCAAAACAAATTTGGAAGATAAACATGGCAAGTAACTACTGATGAGGATATCAAATTAAAATATTCAGTTTTAAAAAATTAAACATTATTATGGTAATTATCCTAATCAATCCATGAGATATTTGAAAAATCGAACTTTTAGGATCTAACAGCTCAATACGCCGTGGTGAACAATTATCACGTTGTGTTGAGTCGAATCCGCAAATCAACACGCCATGTAGGAAGATCTCCACGACGTGTTAGGTGAACAGAATGCAGATTCGAAAAAAATTTCTTGTTCAAGTTCATATAAGTATCAATTCAATAGAAGACTAAACCTATGCTCTAATACCATTGATATGATTTAGCATAAACATACAATCGTATGTGTGCATGCAACCCTAATTTGATATGTGCCTTCTCTAATTGAACATACAATATGAACAACATTCGAATCCTAAGTCTATGTATAATAATCGAAAATCACATGATAAGGATTAAGATACATACCTTTGATTGTTATGTAGTGATAACAATCCAAAAGCCTTATAGATCTTGAAGCTTGAGAGCAAGTAACACAAGTGTAATACCTCTAATGGCTCACAAACACACTTAGCAAGAAGATTAGTTATGAGAAGGAAGAAGGAGCTTTAGATTTCGACTAGAACTCTCTAGGGTTTTTTAAGGTGAATGCGGAATTGATCACAAAAGTACTCCAGGAGTGGCTCAAATGCTTGGAAATAGATTGGTGAGTCAGTCCAGCAAGAAGCAGATATCAGTGGCTTGTTGTACCGTTGAAGCTTAATATGTAAATGTTGGAAGGTATTGCGCTCAGATTCTATGGATTCAAAATCAGCTTTTAGATTATGGTCTAAATGTCACACCCCCAAACCAAGGATGGCGGAAACGTTCGGGGGTGGAGGACTTCATGTATAGTATCACAACAACGTGTATAATAGTGGTCAAAGTAAATACAACCATCATAAATATAACTGAAAAAGTTACACCAATGTATATGTTTACATATTTCAAATCAATTACGTTATGATGACAAAATGAATTGTTTGACGATTTATCGTCCCATCCTCAAAATGCTGTTGATTTCCTGTTTCACTGAATTCCTGAGAATACAAGTAGTTTTGAAAAGTGTCAACACAAAGGTTGGTGAGTTCATAAGAGATTTTGTTAGAGAAGTAAACCGTTTTCCTTGTAAAAGCGATAGAGTATGTATCCAGAAAATCCAATATTTTCTTTATTATGTATATGTAGTCCTAAATCCCAAGACCGAGAGATAACAAGTATTTGCCATACTTAAAGATATAAAAGTGGTTTCAAATTGGCGTAAAACCCTTTGTGATTTGAGATAACTCTCATAATGAATGGTGTGTAGTCTTAAATACCAAGACTAAAAATACACAACAATATATGTAATTATTGATATAAAAAGTGATTTTAAAATCGACATAAAAACCCTTTCGTTTTATAAAAATCCTGTAAACTTTATGTATTGTTAGCTCCTTATGTGAGTCGCTATAACCATACTATGACTAGAGGTAACCTGCACAACGTCTTTTAGACGCCCTGATCCTATGACTCTTGTCACCCGCAGACCTGCCGGTCCGGCTGTAGCTAGCAGCGAGGTGTGGGATGTCAACCCCAATATAGATCTATACACAATTATCACGCTCTCCCTACAAGAGATTTTGGTTATAACTTACAGGAATTTGGATCCCGTACTCGGATGTACGAGGATAGAAAGTCTCACAACCTGAGTTAACAAGTTTACATGTAGTGTGCGTAAGTGTAGAACCTTTTTGTATGAATGTACCCTTTTTGTGTAAGTGTGTTATGTGATGAATCATAAACTATACCTATTATAGTTTATCCAAAACGTTTGTAATGTATAAGAACTCTTATGAAAATGCGTTAGTGTTATGAATCCATAAACTATGCTTATTATAGCTTAATATACGTGTTCTATATGAATGAATAATCTTATGATGAATGACTAAGTTTCAGTTTATGATGATAAACTAACAAGGAAACACATTCAATATTTATAACTTATTGTTATACACTTTGCTCAACATAATACAAAGTGTTATGAAAATTATATGCTGTTAACTAATTTTTAACCTTTCTGTGCTGTTTTAGAAAAGCCATAGAAAAATCATACGAAGTCGAAAACTAAATCCATGAATTCTGAGAGTTCCCAAAACGTGTCTAGTTTACTCAAAATTTTTATCATGATTTTTAATGACCTCCAACTTGGGTGAAAAAGTCGCACTCATGAAAACAACCTGAAGCTGGAGGGACCAGGAACTAGTGGGAGTGGGAGCCAAAATAGGGCAAGAGCACTGGAAGTCACAGTAGCAGGCATCATATTAAGTTTGGCGCTAACGGAATCCATTTCGAGCAAAGGTATTCTCATATCACGGACAAGCCGGATCATGAAGAAGGGGTAAGTGGGCGGGCAAAAAAGGGTTAGTTCAGTTTGAAATCGACGATAATCATAGACTGGTCCGGATTGGTGTTTAAAATGATAGGCAGTTTTGTAAAAATCACCATAAATTGTAGAAAAATCGTATGGAGATGTGAAAGTAGTCATTTTAAATATAAGAACGGGAACTAATTGCACCTAAAACAGTTTTGAAAACTAAAATGTTTAAGTTGTCCAAAACAGTCCGTGAATGGAGTCCAACTTTTCTGATGAAAGCTGTTAGAAAAGTTTAGTTATGTTCTCGGTGTTTTAACTTGTATTCCCCCCCCCCCCTAAAAACTTAAGAAAGCATGAAAATATAGGGGTATGAACTCACCTTGAGTGGTTTCAGTAGATGAGTTTTGAAGAAGAGAAGTGTTCAACTCAAGAACACTTGAAGAATCACTTGAAGATTGGAAGATCTAACAAGAATGTGATGATGTTGGTGTAAGTAATCTATGAATTTGAGTAAAAGGGATTGTAATAACCATAAGGAGAATGATGAACTTACCAAAAATGAGAGAAAGTGTGAAGATCAACCCTTAAATCTCGAAATTGGAGTGGGGAAATTTGAGAGAAAAGTGATGTTTGATACTTGGAGAGAATGAGTAAAAATGTGTAAAGTGAAGAGTGAAAGAGGGTTCTCCAGCTCTTTTTGGACGTGGGTGGCTGGGAAAAGAGAGGAGTAGTGCCTTGAAGTGACTAGGAGTAGTGGGGAGTACAAGGATTGGTCAAAGGAATGGGCATGGGGTGGTGGTTTGTGCCAAATACTATGGCAAGATTCACACTCCACCTCAAGATCTCACTTAAAATATTTTATTCTTAAATAAATATTTTCATGAAAATATGCCCAAATTATGATTATTTAGGGTCTTATATGTTAAAATATGATTTCTGGAGAAAATCCCGCGTTAAAATAATTAAAAACGGACTTAAAATGGAGAATTAGTCAAAAACCGGGTGAAAAAGGGTGAAATCCGAAGTCTAGGGCCGGAGTCTTGGTCATCAGCAGCCAAAACCGGAGTGGCTTAGTCGCCTGGTGCGGTCCGAGGAGAAGGAGCTAAGGATGTGGAGGTCCTGACGCGGGCGTGGCTGCGGCTCGCTTGGCTGCGGTCGGGCTGTGGCTCGCTGCTGCGGCTGCACCCCATTGCGGTCCGAAGACTGCGGCTGCTCAAGGGGCCTCGGATCCAAGAGGACTTGACCCTCAAAGAGTGGCTTCGGTCCTAAGGGTAATTTTCCAAGATTTTTCCCTTCTTTGAGTGGTTCCTTATCAAGCCGAGTACACGGATGCCCTTAAATGATCAAAATAAATCGAAAGAGGTTTTGAGAGAGATTTGGGAGAGATTTTACAATCTTGGAGAGATTTCTCATACAGGGAGAGATTTGGGAGAGATTTCACATACTTGGAGAGATTTCTCATACAAAGAGAGATTCAGGAGAGATTTCGCATTCTTGGAGAGATTTGGGAGAGATTTCACATACTTGGAGAGATTTCTCATACAAAGAGAGATTTCGCATTCTTGGAGAGATTTGGGAGAGATTTCACATACTTGGAGAGATTTCTCATAGAAAGAGAGATTCGGGAGATATTTCGCATTTTTGGAGAGATTTGGAAGAGATTTCACATACTTGGAGAGATTTCTCATACAAAGAGAGATTCAGGAGAGATTTTGCATTCTTGGAGAGATTTGGGAGAGACTCTCGAAAAAGAGAGATAGAGTGAAAACGATTGAGGGAGGTTTCGTGTGTGACATTTGTGAGTGTTTGACTCCGCAACGCAAGGTCCATAAGCCCCATTAGGTCATGTTTAAGGTTCTTACACACTCCCAATGAGTATGCAACATTGTTTTATCAGTTTGGTTTGTTACTTACCATAGTTTTAGGCTAAGGAAATCTAGATATACGAACTTTTCGATTTATGATCTCTCATAAGAATAACGAGTTGTTTAGGAATTACATAATGTAAACTCTAGTACCCATGGGCAAATTGAGTCGACCGGTTTGACTTGTTGACCTTAGTTGACTTTGACTTGACCAGAAATTGACGATTGTCACATCATCCCCCCGTTAGAGGGAATTTCGTCCCGAAATTTGAATTTAGGCAAGGAGTAGGCATGAATAATCAAGCCAAGAAGTGGGGATACTTCCTAATCGGCTGATTCTTGCGCTCCTAGGTGAATCCAGGTCCTTGGTTAGTATTCCAGTTTACTTTCACTAATGGGAAGAGGCGTTGCTTCGTCCGCTTGACCTTTCAGCCATGGTCACTACGGTTCTTCCACGAAGGTGAGGCTCTTGTGGAACTCGATCTCGTCGAGGGGGATTATAAGAGTCTCGTCGGATAGACACTTCTGCAAGTTCGAGACGTGTCGGGTAGAATGTACTTTACCAAGCTCGCGGGAGTAGATTGAAGTTGCGAGTTACAGGGATGATTCTGACAATAATCTCGAAGGGCCTAATTATCCTGGGTCTTAGCTTTCCACGCTTCCCGAAGCGTACCAAGCCTTCCCAGAGTGAGGCTTCCAGAGGAATTTGGTCTCTTACTCTGGAGTTTTAAAGGTCTCTCCCTCTTGCTTCTCTTCCCAGAAAAGGGTTGCTCCCTTCAGGGTCAAACCCCTAAGGGGTTCCGCAATTTGGGAGAAGTTCTAAAGGAACTAAGATAGTAGGTCAGCGGGGCCCAGAATTTCGGCGTATTTCCGTCGACGCCTTTGGTGCTGACAATTTCTCAACGGTTTTGATTAATTGAAAGGGTCCTCATGAATTTCCACATCAATAATAGTGTGTCTTAGGAATTTGACTCTTCAATTTCAAAACTCGTATCTAGAGAACTTCAGGTAACGCTTCTCTGATCGTATTGTTCCCACGGTTTGTTGTAGCTGCTCTTTTTGGTTTTCTTCTTACTATTAGGGTAGATAAGCAAGTCATTTTAAAGGATAATGATGAACTGATCCCAGTAAGAATGGCGTACCCTATTTATTAAGTTCCTGAAGACTGCGAGCGGGTTGGTCCTATCCGAGGGGTATCACTACGGACTTGCAGCGTCCGCATCGAATTTGGAGGATTGTCCTCGGACATCCTTCTCCAATACTCACGACTGGTGATATTCGGATCTCGGTCCAATTCCTGAAGGGTACCTCGTTCCTTGCGGTTGGTCGGCCTATTCGTCTATGCGAGGCAGATAGTAAAGGTTTCTACTGAAGATATTGTCGGGGCCTCTGAGGTCGATGGACCTACGAGCAATTGCCTTTCTATTTGAAGAACAAGACCGGAGCTTTCCATGGTGAGATGCTTGGTTCTTCAATTTCATTGTTGAGTAGTTCGACAGGTTTTGTCCTGACAGTTCTTGTAGCTCGGTAGGAAGCATGTGGGTTTGGTTTACGCGACTAGGCCTTCTCGGATGGTAGGACATTCACTCGTCCTCCTGGGCAACCTTGGCCCGAAGTTCATGGAAGTACTCGTACCTGGTCCATCTATCATTAACTTGCGCATATAGGTCGTATGTGTTTAATATTGGCAAGACAGTTGGGTGGGTGACTCTGCCCCAAGTCCACAACCAGACATGGAACAGGAAATGGGGTGGAAGCACACATCCAATGTCCGTAGAATCTTAATTATACATTATCCTTGCGTATATACGTAGTAGTGGTAGACTAACCGTATCCGTCCCAAGTTTCTGTGCTTGAACCTTGTTTGCTGTATGCGCGACATTTCCGAAGGGTCACCTGTAAATACTTGTGATAAGGTTTTAGGAAGTATAACACTCCTCTGGTGCGCATTTTGGAGTTTCACAGCGAGAGATGACCCGAAGGTCCGTGCTGGACGTTTATGAGGGATGAAGGTTTCGATATTCGGAGGGTTAGGTGAAGGGCCCTTTTGTAGTTGTTAAATCGGGAAGATGAGGACTATACTAATCGAAACTGAATGGTGACAACCGAATCTTTTTAGATAACATGTGTTTCGATAACTAGTAATGATACTTGATATTGTTGGGTCCATTATGTGTTACGTCTTGGGCTCGGTCCTCAGCCCAATTTTCTATCCGGATTGGGCCTGTCCATCCGTGATTTAATTATTAGGGTTTAGTATTTATAGATGCTTGCATGCATCTTTGTACGTAGCTGTTTAGTCGATCATTCATAACGATCATTATTGTTTTATCGATTGTAACCCTAAAAGCCTCTACAGCGGAAGTTCTTCGTCGAGCTCTGCTGAGGCGTGAATCTATTGAATCATTCAGCTTATTATTGATTCATTCTCTTGTTTGTTATTTCGTTTGCATTATTCTGATTAACTTGTGTAAGATCTAAATGATCAAAGAGTTTTTCAACTCATCAATTGGTATCAGAGCAGGAGGCTGTGTAATTCATACACATCTTTTCTGTCAAAGAAGTGATTAGGGTTCATTCCGCATTCACTGATATTTATTGAGCCGTCACTCCATAATTGACGTATCTCATTAATTATTAATCTTGCCCTAATATTACGTATTACAAAGTCTGATCTTATAACAGGTTAAACGATCAAGCATGGACGATTCTCAATCCAACCCCATCAACATCTCTAACAGCACCGGATCAACAACCAAGATCCCAATCCTCTACACTCAGGACTATGAAGTATGGACGCATCATTTTGAAGATTACGTTATTGGATCGGAAGATAACGGGTATTTGATATGGGAAGCAATCACAGCTGGCCCCTTCGCTCACTCAAGCACTTCAAGAATCATTAAAACTCAGAAGGAGTACAATGATCTATTAAAAGATGTAAAGGACGTCGCTCAGGACGAAAAAGAGAAGTTCCAATGCAACATTAAGGCATTGAGACTAATTCGATTCGCCCTTCAATCCGACACGTTTCGGTTAGTAAGTTCATGTGGTACAGCAAAGGAAATCTAGGATCGGCTGCGAGAGTTGTACTCCACAGATGAAGATCTGGAGCATTCGATTCAGACCCTACTTCTCTCAGAATTTGGAGAGTTCAAGTAGAAGCCAGAGGAGGTTGTTACACAAACGTTCGATCGGTTCAATCATCTTCTCAGTAATATTATCAAACATGACATAGAAAGAAAGCTCATCGAATAGAAGGTCACTTTCTTAAATGGCCTAAGACCCGAATGGAGGGCAGTTGTGTCAACGGTTAAAGCACATGAGCAGTTTAAATCATATTCTTTGGTGAAACTTGTGGGGATTCTGAAATCCCAGGAAAAGATTGTGCTGCAAGAGAAGAGCGTGGTTTCAAACTTGGGGTCTTTAGCCCTTCTGTCTAAAGGTAAGAGCGCAGAAAAAGAATAAGATCTGAATCTGGGAGACTATGATCTGACATCTGAAGATTATGCAATGATGGTGTCAAATCCCAGGAGGTTCATCAAGAAGAAGTTCCCTACCAACAAGAACCGTAATTGGCAGGGAAGCTACAGCTCTGAAAAGGCGAAAGAGGAGCCGAAGGTTGAAGAACCAAAGAAAGAAGCGAAGGGTGAAGCTGATTCTGGTGTCAGCTGTTTTTACTGTGGAGGGAAAAATCACTATGCAAAAGATTGTGTATTGAAGAAAATGGCAGAGAAAGATGAGGAGAAGGATGAAGAAGCAAATCTCCTGAAAAGACTGGAGGAGATTAAAAGGAAGAAAGCTTCTACTAATCCCTATATGAATGCTCTAATTGTGCAGGGTTCGGTAGATGATGATGAGTTCGGTGGTGTACAGGTGTGGTCGACCGATTTAGAAGATGATGAAGTGAGAAAGCCTACTCATGGAAAGGCTTATGTGGCGAAGAGTGGTGATGCTAGTGGAAGATGCTTGATGGTGACAGATGTGTCCCAGATGAGGGGATACAACACTGATGGTGGAAACAAAGTGGCTAAGGAGCGAGAGGACGTGTGCTTTACAGCGAAGCCTCTCAGTATGCAAATCAGTGAACTTGATGAACTGATCAAGCAGGTACAATCCATTTTTGTTTCGTTTAAAATTCCACAAACATCATACGAAAAAGAATTAAATAACTTGAATTCAAGAATTTCAAATCTAGATAGTTGTTTAACTCAAACTCGAGTCACGAATTCTAATCTGACTGACCAAATAAGCAGGGTGTCATCCAAGAGTGAGGAGCGAAGAATGTGGATTGAGCAGAAGGAGTTGGAGTTGGTTAAGTCTAGGGATGAAAATATCTATTTGCAAAGAGACAATCTTAAGTTGTTAAAACAGAAAAATGTTTTTTGTTTGATTGCAAAAAGACTTTATACTAACATTACACAACTGCATTTAGACTGTGAAATAGGCCAGAAAATACATCGCATGATTTTGCCCTTCCTTGAGCTAAAGGAGGATGAAATCGATGTCGAAGCATACAACTGTGAAAGTGTTGTATCTTCTGATGATGTAAATCCCACTTATATGTTTGTTCTGGACAAAATTGAATCGTTTATAAAGTCCAAAGACCATAAGGACATGCTTAAGAACCTTTTGGATGAAAATGATAGGTTGAAACTCAGAGCCGAAACTATACAAAAATTTGACTCATTGAGTACCAAATTAAGTTCAGAAAATAAAATTGATATTGAAAATGCATCTGAACTTAATGAGGACGATGACATGAGTGAAATCTCTATAGAGGATGAGGTTGACTGTTCAGAGTTTATTAGGAGCGAACCTGAAAACCACAAAAACTTGATTTCTGAAAATCCTGTGGAATTCGCTAGTCTGTCCAAAAATAAGTCCCCAATCCTTAAAGAAAAGGTCGTTGTATACCAAAAGGTAAGAACCACTCCCAAACAGGTTTATAAAGTCACAGGAGTAACCGAACATCAGACAGCCGAACTCACTGCATTGGTGAATGAAGATAATGCAGATGGTAGTGATGAGTTTTTCTGGACTGCACCGATAGACAACGCAGATGAAACAGACGGTTTGTCGGAGCGAACATCATGGAAGGTCAAAGGTAGATATGTGGCAGAACCACTTAATAAACATACCAACTTTGACGTGCCTAGTACCAGTGGCACAAAAGAGGTTCCAATGGAACACGTCTCCTCAACAAGAGAAACCTCTTCCATGGAAAGTGAACCTGTTGTTCAGAAGTCGAAACAGAAGGCAAATATTCACAGACAACCGAAACAGGTGAACAGTCAAAAGCAGCAGAGGAATCTGAGATATAAGAAAAATCTCTCAAAGCGAAAGCAATTTTGGCGCTCTCAAAATCCTCACTATACTCACTATGATAGAAAATCCAAGCCAAAAGGAGAAGAGAATAAGGATAAAAGGAGCTTCGGTCCGTTGGATCAAAAGAACCAAAAGAAGACTTTCGGACCACAGAAAGAACAAGACCGAAAGGATAGGTTCGGTCCTGAAAGTAAATACAACCGAAAGCCTAGTTTCACTCCACCAAACAACAATAGACAAAGACCAGGGTTCAGTCCTTCAAGCTTTTACAACAGAAGACCCAGCTTCGGTCCATCAACAAACAGCAACCGAAGGTCCAGGTTCGGTCCCTCAAATGATCACAACCGAAAGGGTCATTTCGAACCTCAAGTCAGGAAAGATTCTCATTCTAATTTCCATTCCTCTAATTCTTCTCGTTCTCATACTTCTTCTAAGCCTAATTCTCATCCTACACCAAGCTCACAATCGACGATGGATTTGAAAGGAAAAAGTAAGATCTCCTCAGCAAATGAAGACCGAAAGCAAGCAAAAGCCCAAACTCCTAAACCTAAATCCAAAACACTTGAATCTAACTCCAATAAAATCAAAGTGTTTACTATTAAGAGGAAAGATAAAACAACATTAATAAAACGAACTTATCTTGTTGATGCTTCTCATACTATTCCTGTTTCTGTGAAAGGCTCACGAGGACCCAAGAAACTTTGGGTTCCTAAATCTGCTTAATTCTTGCAAGTTATAAGTGACGAGCAGTTCGACGAAGAATGGTACATAGACAGTGGCTGCTCACGTCACATGACAGGAAGGAAGGAAGAGCTAAGGGAATTTCGGTCCCTTCAAAATGGTGGTAATGTAAAGTTTGGTAACAAATCCTATGGAACAATAAAGGGTTATGGGATGATAACCAATGGAGATTTTACAATCAGGAAGGTGGCTTATGTAGAGGGGTTGCAGCATAACCTCATCAGTGTGTCTCAACTAGTGGGAGGTACAAGTCTCAAAGTCTCGTTCGATGACGAAGGTTCAGAGATAATAGAGAAGAAATCCAACAAGGTTATTCTCAAGTCAGAACGAAAAGGTGAAATGTTTCCTTTGAATCTCAACACAATCAAAGGGAATCCAACCATATGTCTATTGTCTAAAGCCCATTCAGACGAAAGTTGGTTGTGGCAACGAAGGCTCTCACACCTCAACTTCAAAGACATCAACAAGCTAGTCATCGGTGATCATGTTCGGGGTCTTCCACTGCCTAAATTCGATCGAGAACACTTATGTGCCGCTTGTGAAATGGGGAAACAAAGTCGCCAAAGTCACCCAACAACCATAAACACCAAAGTTGTTGAACCACTTGACTTGCTTCACATCGACTTATGTGGTCCATCATCAATCGAGAGCATTGGCGGTAACAAGTACATCCTTGTTATTATCGATGACTTCTCACGGTTTACTTGGGTGTTCTTTCTAAAGCACAATTCTGAGGCGACTCCCAAGCTGAAGATCTTTATCAAGCAGATCGAAGTGCAATTGAGAAAAGTCGTTCGAAACATCAGGATCGACAATGGACTGGAATTCAAGAACAAAGAATTCGAAGATTTCTTAGCAGAAAAAGGCACCAGTCACAATTTCTCAGCCCCTTATACACCTCAACAGAACGGAATTGTCGAAAGGCGAAACCGATCCCTATGTGAGGCGGCCCGAACCATGTTGAGTTTTTCCTCCCTTCCTCTATATTTCTAGGCAGACGCCATTGTTGCAGCTTGTTTCACTCAAAACAGGTCTTATCTCAACAAACGTTTCTCTCTCACCCCCTATGAGATTCTTAACAACAGGAAGCCGAATGTCAAGTTCTTTCATGTGTTCAACTCGAGGTGTTTCATTTTCAACTCCAAAGAGCATCGCAACAAATTCGATGTCAAAGCCGATGAAGGCATCTTTCTGGGATATTCTCTTACTTCAAAGGCGTACAGGGTTCTGAATAAGCGTTCTAAATGAATTGAAGAAACCTATTATGTAACGTTCGATGACAATTACGTCAAGAAGTTGAAGTCTACCAAAGGGGCAATTGGAGAAATTTTCTCTCAAATCGATCAGGTCACAGCCTCAATCGCCAATTTGTTTGACCAGTTCATGGATTTATTTGATGAACCTGAGAAGGCTATTCACTCTGAATCCATGGCAGCAGACAATAAGGTGGATCACCTTAAGAAGATTATCGAAGACGCAGCCAAACAAATGGCAGAAGAAGAACCGGTTAGAAACGAACCTCCTCAGAGCAATACTTCAGTCGAGAGGGAGAATCATTTCTCTTCAGATCAACAGGACTCTCATATCCAGGGGGATGGTTCATCATTTTCAATCGATGATAATGCTCATGGCCAGGGGGAGAATCCAATCTTTGACGGAACCAAAAGCCCAGCCATAACCGAAAGCCCGGTCGCACCCAAAAGTCCTGTAGCAACCGAAAGTCCGGAACAGCCCGAAAGCCCAGCTAGAACCGAAAGCCCGGATGGACCCGAAAGTCCTGTAGCAACCGAAAGTACGGAACAGCCCGAAAGTCCAGTCGAAGAAAGAATTTTTGGTTCACATCCAAATGATTCATCATCTGTCGAGGGGGAGAATTCTGATATGCAGTATGATGATGATATTCAATCAGAGATGGAAGAAATGGTAAATGCTGAATTGGATCCCTCTTATGATCCAAATTATCCTCCTCTCACCAAATGGACCAGAGATCATCCAGTATCTCAAGTAGTGGGTGATGCATCAGAAAAAGTTCTAACTCGATCACAACTGAAGGCGAAGCAAACTGTTCTATTCTCCAAACTAGAATTCTGCATGTTTAATTCTTTCATCTCCAAAATAGAGCCGAAGACCATCAATATTGCTCTCGATCATTCTAATTGGGTTCAGGCAATGCAAGACGAACTCAATGAGATAAGGTCTGGAGACTTATTCCAACACCAAAAGATGCCTCGGTTGTCGGTCTCAAATGGGTGTTCAGAAACAAAATGGACAAGGAGGGAAATGTGATCCGGAATAAGGCTCGGCTAGTGGTGAAGGGATATTGCCAGGAAGAAGGAATCGATTACGAAGAGACATTCGCTCCGATTGCAAGGTTGGAATCCGTTCGAATATTTCTTGCCTATGCTGCACACAAGAACTTTAAGGTCTACCAGATGGATGTGAAGTGTGCCATTCTGAATGGGGAACTTGAAGAAACTGTGTACATGGAGCAACCTCCTAGTTTTGTAAATGAAAAGCATCCAAATCACTGCTACATCTTGGATAAGGCAGTTTATAATCTGAAACAGGCTCCTAGGGCATGGTATGAAACATTAACTAAGTTTTTAAAGATGTCTAAATTCAAACAAGGTTCGGTTGACCCAACCTTCTTTCGTAAAAAGGAAGGTAACCACCTTATGATCGTTCAAATCTATGTCGACGATATCATCTTCGGCTCCATGAATCCTAGCCTAACAGCTGAATTCAGGAAGTTGATGGAGACTAAATTTGAAATGAGCTCAATGGGTCCGATTAACTTTTTCCTTGGTTTAAATATTAGACAGGGACCCGAAGGCATCTTTATCAACCAGGAAGCATACACAAAGACTCTCCTTTCCAAATTCGGCATGATGGGAGACTCAAAGGTCAAAGTCCCTATGGCGTTCGGCACCAAGCTCACACCATCTTTGGAAAAGCCGGCAGTCAACATAACGCTATATCGCCAAATGATTGGTTCCCTGATGTACCTCACAGCTAGCAGGCCCGATATAATGTTTTCAATATGCTATTATGCCAGGTTTCAAGCAAATCCTCGTGAACCACACATGCTGGCAGTGAAGAATATATTACGGTATTTGAAGCGAACCACCTCTCTCGGTCTCTGGTATCCCTCAAACTCAGGTTTCTTCGTTCAAGCCTACTCAGATGCAGACTTAGGAGGCTGTGGTCTAGACCGAAAAGGCACCACATGAGGCTGCCAATTCCTAGACGGGAAGTTGGTTAGCTGGTAATCGAAGAAACAAACATGTGTTTCTCTATCTACAGCCGAAGCAGAGTACATTGCAGCCGCCTCCTGCACATCACAAGTGATTTGGATCCAAAGCCAACTCCGGGATTATGGACTCAATATGAAAAAGATCCCACTATATTGCGACTCAGAAAGTGCAATTAGGATTTGTCATAACCCAGTGCAACATTCCAAGACCAAGCATATAGCACTGAGGTATCACTTTATTAAGGATCATGTGGAAGATGGAAACGTCGAAATTCACTTTGTTCGAACCACTGATCAACTAGCCGACATCTTCACCAAAGCCCTTCCTGAAGCAAGTTTCAATAAAATCCTACAAGGCCTAGGTATGATGGAATCGGAGTCAGTACCAAAAACACCTTCTCAAAACTAAAAGTTGGAAGCGAAATGAACCGAACGCTCGGTCTATTTCGAGCTCGGTTCACACGAGAACCGAAATGAACCGAACCCTCGGTCTATTTCGGGTTCGGTCCCACTACACTTGTTTTCGCTTATCTCAAAAAGGTGATGTCTTTGGTTGTATACTTTTGTACAATTGTTTTCCAAAAATATTTTTTTTAAGGAACCGAAATGAACCGAGCGTTCGGTCCATTTCTGGTCCGGTTCAATTTTTTTTGTTTGGATTGTTTTGTTTTTCTATTTAAAAAATTATCAAAATTCCAAAAATATTTTCTTTCTTTTGTCTCTACTTCTGTTTATGTTAACAGTTTCTGGAATATCGATGGGCTAGGTATCATTCTCACACTTTATACTAGCTAAGTGTCCCTAGAAGCATACTGCTGCATGTTGTCCAAAGCCTCAACAGATTTTGAATACAGCCTTATTGACTGGGTATATACAAACCTTGTCTTCCCAATTAGGCTGCTAAATTTATTCTGATCATGAGCTACCTTACTCTTTTCTCATATGAGTTAAGAGTTTTCTGCTTGGTCATTCTTTTTATAAGCAGAGGTACTTTGGTTTCTTTACAACACCTCAAACACTTTTCTCCATCACATTTCGGTTCATAAATGTAACCCTTGAGACTCTCAGAAATAACCACTGAGGTTTATGGTTACACAATCTCTGTGTTTATGATCTTAGCTTCGTATCACTACATGCTAAGTGAAACCCAAAATTCAATACCTACTATGAATTGACGGTGAACAATTAAATTTGCTCTATCTTTCACCGATAAATTAACGAAACCACCCAAGTGGATGTACCATGAAATCTCTATTTTTCTTTTTGTGTGATTTTTATGAAATTGTTACACACCATAACATTTCTTCCCATAGAATCCAGTTTTAAATTTTTGAGATTTCACACCAAACACTTCCAACAAGCCACTGAATATAATCCAAACTTACTTGTTCAATAGACCACATCGGTCTCACAGGTACTTCGTTCGGTTTCGGTCTTATGTCAAGATCCGGAATTCTGAAATGAAGCGAGAGCCACCCTTATAAGCCTCATCAAAAGATGCCTTTCAACACTTCTTAACAAGTGCTTGATCGTAATTCAACGGGAAACCACACAGACACTTTAAAATCTCTCTTGACTTTGAAGGAAGCGATTCGTGCCCGGGATCCACAGTTTCGTGTCTATATTGACATCACAAATTCCCATATACATGTTGCTTTATTTCTTTATCTTTGACACTCTATGCACGAAGATCCTTTTGATTTTCCAAAAGTCTGGTTCGGTTCTCTACAAGCTATTTTCCTTTATGCAGCTTTGGTTCTTAAGGATATACTCAACAAGGGAATGTTGTGGTTTTTCTAAGTCTTTGATTTTATTTAATGATGACAGCTCATTTAAAAGATAAGATGATGACTCAGCCGGAAGATTAAAGGTTTCCAAAATTCAAAAAAGGGATTTGATGGGAAGGCATGCTAAACTGAAACGATTTTCTCTCTCATGCGTAATCATCGGGGTTGCCAACTGTCACATTTCAATCAAATCAGGAACCGTTTCGCGTTTCAAGAGGATTTGGGGGCGAATTTTTCTCTCACCTCCATACCCGGTATAAAGGGTTAAACCCTAGTAGTTTTACCTTTTTACCGCAACCCAAATTTCTGAGAGCAAACAAAGGCGATTTTTCTCCCACTATTCATCTTCTTCTTCGAAGCATTCAACAATGGCGGATTCCTCCTCTATTCATGAAACCTCCAACATTCTCCCAATCAGACCTCAGCAAAGCCTGGTCATCGATCTCACTCCAATCTCCTATGATGCCTTCATGTATCCCATAGTGGAGTGTCTCAAATACTCTCCACTGGTTCTCACACTCACCGAGGTTGAAATTGTGCCTATGGAATGTCTATCCCAGATTTTCTCCACAGCTCACTACGACAAATCTGTTGATCGCATCTACTTCGACATCCTTGACACCAAAACCTCCACCTCAAAGCAGCGATTTTGCTTGCTTCTAGGGTTTGAACTTGACGAATCGAGGGTTAACCCTGATTCGATCACTGTGGGTCAGTTATTCTCCATGTTTTACAACATGGGTTACACTGAAACCCTTACTACTGTCACGAAGTTCAAGAAGTCATGCCTTCCTCCTCAATGGAACGGCTTCTTCACGATTTTGTTCAAAGGGTTATCTGAGAGGAGTGCAGGTTCTGATGGGGCCAGTCGTTTGTTCATGAAAATTATTTATGGGTTGTACAATGGGATCAACCTCGACTATGGCTCGGTTCTCTGGCAGCAGTTGATTCAAAGCCTCGCCTCTACCTCTCGACACACTGAAATCTCCTATGCGAGGTTCTGGACGATCGTCACCAAATGGGCAATGGACAAGTATCATGTCCCCATTGTGGCCACTTCTCCACTCTCCTCGATTGGTGTGTTCCACACTACAAAGATCATCGTCACTGATCCCTCCAAGTTCCTCTTTGTTGGCTCAATTCTTGAGTCCATGTATGCTTGTGTATCAGCGGAGAGCCACATCATAAAGACCTACAAGGAGTTTCTTCCTTCGGGTCCAAGAGAGTTGACTGCAGAGATGGTTCAATCCATCAACGACGCAGACAAACCTGCTCCCAGAGGCAAGAAACCAGATAAAGGGAAAGGAAAGAAAGTGTTCAAAGGGGCAAAAGGCCCTACTCCTAAGAAGAGAAAATCTACAAAGGCAACCCAATCACCTCCACCGAAGAAGGCGAAAACCCAGCCTAAACGAAAACTTATTCTTGCTTCTTCCTCAAGCGAATCAGAGGATGAAAGTTCAGACTCAGAGGGGTCGATTCGAGGCGACTCTCATCCCCGTTCGCCTTTACCTGAGGTACTAGTCACAACCGAACCTGTCTCTTCTCCACCTATCACTATCCCTATTTCCATTCCCCCTATAACTTCCTCCACTCATATTCCACCCACTTCTATTCCTATACCACCTCTCATCTTCTCTGAAGCCACAAAAACAACAACCACTGGAGTTCGAACCAACGTATCTGATACGGGGGATCGTACTTCAGCACCCAAACACACACCTACAACCAAACCCACTTTCACACCCGAACCTACTCCCACAACCCAACCTCCAACATCGCCTTTATCTCCCAATCACTCAGCCGAAACCGAGACATTTCTAGGAGGGGAAGATATGACCTTCGATTCAGTTTACTACAGTCCCTACCAGGTTCATAGAGATGATGATGATGATGCTCCTGTCACCAAAAAGCACATCAAGGAACTTCATGAGAAGATTGATAATCTCGTCGCTTCTTCCTCTTCCTCTCGGTCCCATATCTCGGAAGCTGCCATTCAGGGGATGGTCGATACTTTCACCAAGGCATACGAAGCCTCCATCAACTCTGCTACTGTTGCTATTGATGCATCAACAAAGGCTTGTGCTGCTGCAACCGAAAAAGTCGAAAAACTATTTCGAGATGCTACCATCTTTTTGGAGTCTTTGCAGGGGGCAACCGAATCTAATGCAGCGAAGGTTAAGTCGGTTGTTGAGAAGTTGGCTACTTCCTTTGAAACAGAACAGCTCCACTTCGCCAGTCATTGTCAGACCCTAGCATCCGACAACAAATCCTTCCAGACAGCCATTGAGGATCGGCTGACCAAGCTCCAAGAAGACCTTGCCACAGAAAATTCTGTGATGGATGCGCTTGCACGCAAAACAACTGCGCTAAAAATCAAGAGTCTTCAACTTTCCCAAACTGAGAAGGAGGTTGATTCTCTTTGATTTGAGCGTGCTGTGGTTAGGAGTTGTGTTTCGGATGTCCACGGAGCCCTCTCGAACATCATCGAAGCGCATGACCCGATTCTCAACTACTCAGTGATGCGAACTCTTGCTGAGAAACTTGCTCCTGCCCTTGCTATGCTTAGCAAAATTGAGGGGCTTCCTGAGCAAGTGGTCCATCCAAAACAAGGGGGAGAAGGAGCTTCAAAGGGCAGTAATCAATCTCAACCTCCTCCTGTTTCCACAGCTCAGTCTCAACCGCCTCCAATTTCTTCAACAGTTCCAACTAAAGCAACCGAACCACCAACAACTGGTCATGCATCAGGTTCGGGTGCTCAAGACAAAGGCAAAAAGGTTCTCGATGACAGTGATGGAGACGAAGACAAAGAAACCATTGCTGATATTTTGAAGAAACAGGCCAGGGACAAGGAATCGGACATGAATGCTCGGATTGCTAGGGAGGCGGAAGCAAATGAAAGGAAGATGAAGGAGGCTCATGATCTCCTTGAAAGTCGAAAAACCCTATTTCCTCCATGGACTCTTGAGAAGCTTATCAAAGAAGCTATCGAGTCCCCTAGCATCCTCTGGCTTGAACCTGTGATTTCGTTGGACAGGGCTAATTCTGTTGATTCTCAATTCGACATGCCCTTGACCCGAAAGGCATTTATTTTTCATGCATTTCCCCACATAGCTGAAGTCCCTCATCCTCACCCGAAGGTTGATAGGGAACTTATTGATTTCTATCTGAGGTTTGCTCAGCCTCAGTATCAGACGTGGAGTGCATAGAAGATCGTCAATGTTCGGGGTCCTCAAACCCTTTCGGGAGGATAACTTCACGAACGTCAGATTCAAAGTCTTGAGGGGGTCAGATAAATCCGAACATGCCATTACTCTCGTTGATCTTCCTAATCTAAATCCTCACAATTGGATCATTCTGCATAACATCCTCCTCACCAATGAAGCTAAATATGGGCCGATCATAGATCACTTCAAGAGGATGTTGGTTTGTTATATAATGGAGGTTGCCAAGATGGATCAGGAAATTGCAAATGTACTTAGGAAGAAGCCCACCATCTCCCCAGTCGGTTCTGTAAGTGATCTGAATAAAATGTAGATAGGGAGGATTGATCCGAAGCGAAACTTGGTTATGTTCACTAGGAATGAAGGCCAGAAATGTCTGTTCGCTTTAGCTGATAAACATCTTTACACCATTACGTGTCTGGAGCATGTTCTGGGGATCATCAATCGGTGTAAGCAAAATTCTAAAGATGATAAGAAATACTTCAATGACATGATCCACTGGTATATTCGTTTCCGACGAACTATTCTTGCCATCATTCCTTGCCTGTTCGAAACCACGAAGAAGGTTAATGCAGCAGGATCCAGTAATCCTAAGTAGAGTCTTGCCCCAATTGACGCAAAGGGGGAGATTGTTGGGTCCATTATGTGTTGCATCTTGGGCTCGGTCCTTAGCCCAATTTTGTATCCGGATTGGGCCTGTCCATCCGTGATTTAATTATTAGGGTTTAGTATTTATAGATGCTTGCATGCATCTTTGTACGTAGCTGTTTAGTCGATCATTCATAACGATCATTATTGTTTTATCGATTGTAACCCTAAAAGCCTCTACAACGGAAGTTCTTCGTCGAGCTCTGCTGAGGCGTGAATCTATTGAATCATTCAGCTTATTATTGATTCATTCTCTTGTTTGTTATTTCGTTTGCATTATTCTGATTAACTTGTGTAATATCTAAACGATCAAAGAGTTATTCAAATCATCAAGGGTTTCACCCTAGCCATGCACACTATATAAACAAGCTTATGTTGCATGAAAAACACCCTAGTGTGTGTGTTTGTAATAGTGGTGGCCGACTTCTAAGTGTTAGTATACTCTCTCATACATTTTCCAAGTTTGTGGTGATTTGTGATTTCCATTTGAGGCATTCACATTATTGGTGCTTGGCTCTCAAACTCCAAGGAATCAACAATCAACAAAAGGTATGTAATTCATCTAGTACTTTTATGTTTAAAAGTACCCCATGCCATGCTAGATAGGTTATAAACCTTGGAAAATAATATTTTGCATGTACCTTAGACAAACATAGATCCAAGGTTTATTAGGGTTGCATGTATACTTAGGAAGTGTTAGAATGCTTAAAACCCAACAGAAAGATATTCTTAAGAGATGTGTTTCGGATGTTAATCAATATCTGCAAAGTATTATAGAGACTCATGAACTGCTCACCGTCTCGGTATGACAACATCTTGTAGATAAACTCAAACCAGTTTTTGTTATTCTTAACAAAATTGAAGGTGTTTCGGAACGTGATGCTCTTCCGAAACAAGGGGAGATAAAGAAAAACTCAAACAAAAGATCGGTGAACCTACTGATGAAACTGAGCAAAAACCGAACCCGAATCCTAAGGATTAAAAGGATAATGAAGGTTCTGGATCTAAAGGTAAAGAGCAGGTGTTTGATGATGAAGAAGAAGAGGAAGAGTTATCTGAAGGTTAAAATCTTATAAGAAAGAAGCGTGATAACGAACTTAATGGTCTTTTGCGAGTTCGCAAAGAGTTGGAAGATCAAGAAATGGAAGCCAATGTTGCGAAAGTCACTCTTTCTTCCATGGTCAATGGAAAGAATTCAAAAGGAAGTAGTTGACGATCTGACCACTCGCTGGATGGAGCTTTCGGTATCATTCGAGCTGGATAATACTGCTAACTCTCAACTCGACTTTTCGATCACTCCTAGGGCTTTTCTATTCCCATGCTTTGAGAAGATTGAGAAAGCTCTTTCCGATGCTTTGATAGGATTGATAAAGCTCCACTTTCTGACTATGATGCAAATCATATGCTCTTCTCCTTTCTATCTCTAGTATGGAAAACCTCAATACAAAACATGGAGCTTATAGAAGATTGTTGTTGTGAAGGTCTATGCTCCTGTTCGGGCTGAAAACTTCATAAACATCAAGTTCAAAGGATTCAGAGGGGCAAGATGTATGAAAGTTGGGTTCTCACTTGCTGATCTGCCTTGCATGAATCCATACAATTGGATTTCTTTATTTCGGATTTTGTCAAAGGATGACCAGAAGTACGGGCCAATCTTAGCTGATCTGAAGAGAATGCTTGTTTGTTACATACATGAGATCACAAAGATGGATGTAGAAATAGCAGCTATTATGAAAAAGAAGCCAATTCTGAAACCTAAGGAGGAATCGAATGATCTCAACAAGATGAACATAGACAAAATCCGAAAAGAAACTAGAGTGTGGTGTACCAAAGGAAGGTGGATCAAAAAGTTCAGAGGTGTATTTTCATCTTGCTAGACAAAAACTAACATTCAACTTCAGCTCTGAACTACATCATGGATTTAACCGAAGCTTGTAAAACGAACGATGATGCTGATCAGAAGTGCTTCTCGGATATGATCAAGTGGTACATAGTTGTCCGAAACACTCTTTTGAGTTTAATGCCAAAGTTATTCAAGGTTCAGAAGAAACAATAATGAAGAATCTTCTTCACAATTTGACACAAAGGGGGAGATTGTTGGGCTTATTAAAGTGTTGAATCAATTGTATATGCTAGAATAGTCTCATTTATATCGGTTTGGGTCTGTCCATCTGTGGTAGTTACTTTCTAGGTTAGACTATTTAATGTGCATGCATGTAACAATTAGAATTAATGATTGTATCGCCCTACCTAGCTCTGATAGAGAAGTTCAAGTTGAACTCTTCTAGCGCTTTGATAATTAAAACATTCGACACTAGTTTGATCTTCATTGTTCTTGTTATTTATTCACATCTCTTATAGAATCTGTTGATCTAAGTTTATTGTTTCCACATAAACTCAATAGTTATGATTAATTAATATAATTTAATATAAAACATGATATAAAAAATATTAAATATTACATTTAAACTATACTTAGTAGATAAAAATGAATTGGAAATGTATAAAATGAAAAAAAAATGGACTAGAATTGACAACTAAAACTTCAATTTCATTTTTGAAAATATAAATAGTATTCTTCTAAAATAAGAAAATACTATTCATATCTCAAATGAAGATAAAAATAAAAAAATACTATTGATATCTCAAATGAAAATAAAAATAAAAAAAATACTATTCATATATCAAATGAAGATAAAAAAAAAATACTATTTGTATCTGAAGTGAAGATAAAAATAAGATAGGATTAAAGCAGATGAAAAAAGAAAAATAAATAAAAAGATAAAGTTTTATGATGAGTTGGGGATATTTTTATATTTGAGATGTGAAACATATCAGTTTCATATTCTCTCTCTCCCTCTTAGTATTTAATACGTAGGAAATAAAGATAAATATGAAACAATATAGGTAGTGTTTTAATCGATTCGAACAGGCCGGTTGAACCGGTCGAACCGGGAACCAGAGGTGAGGGCGGTTTGATTTGGACCGGTTTTATAATGATTTCCTGACCGGATTGAACCGGTCGGTTTTGGTAAAAAACTGGTTCAACCGGCTGAATTGAACCGAAATGGACCGGGTTGAACCGGACATTCTTGGATTTTTGTGTTTATTTTGAACTTCTTTGTTTGATTTTGACTTTTATAATGATTGTTTTTATATGTTGCATTATATTTACGTTTGTAATACTAAAAAGATGATAAATTTTGTAATCAATGTATGCAGAATAATTAAAAACATATAAAAATATAGAACCGGTTTGACCATCCGGTTGAACCGGTTAAACTGGTTGAATCGGAAACGTCACCCGACCGGGTCAATTAAAAAACCGGTTTTTAAAACATTGAATATAGATCAATGTTTGGTATAGAAAGGTAGTCTTGCATTCGTCTTGTAAATTATATTTACAGAGTTATATGCTTAAAAATCATAAATACTTTATCTCTTTATTTTTATTATTATTATTTTTTATGTTTTCTTATCTTTCATGTTATGTTAGTTGATTTGCTAATTAATTAATTTAATGTTATATTTATAACTTAAATCAAAAAATTTAAAACTGTTTTAGATATTTATTTGTTTATTAATTTATTAAAATTGGTATTAATTTTTATACATTGTAATATTCACGGTGGAACATTCATTTTCAGTAATGAATTGGATAAGGAACGGTTTGTGCAATATGACGAGCGGTCAATTATCATTGAGAAAATTATGTTAGATAATATTAAAAATGATGCACTTATATATATATATATATATATATATATATATATATATATATATATATATATATATATATATATATATATATATATATATATATATATATATATATATATATATATATATATATATATATATATTGTTTTTGAAATATGAAAGCTCATAGTGAACAATACCAAGACATTTACTAGTATTTTACATTATGTTTGATTTTTGGAATAATATTATTAATAAACTGGCCCGTTAATCAAAATTTTTGTACCTGTTGTCTTTACATTTAATTTGGACAGCCATGAACAATTTTAGTCATAGTTTCGTCACCCAAAGATAGCATTTTCTATTTTCTTTTATTTTTTTTTTACTTTTGTCTTTTTAGCAGGTTACCGGTTAAACTTAAGGGTGAAAACAAATATTTTTTGAAACTTTAAGGACTTTTATGACATTAGTCCAAAAATATATAAAAACCTTTTTATATATATTTGAACGTATAAAAACATATTTATGTATATTTAAACGTATTTTAAAAATAATTATCATATCTTTATATTTATAATATGTATGAAATGTTATTATACGGTTTCTATACATATAAAATATATATTTAAAAATACAATTATGTTTTAAATATACAAAATACTTATAAATAAACTAACTGTACAAAATAATCATTTTATACCTTTTAAATATATTTATAACTTTAAAAGTACGTGTTTTGTGCCTTTAATTTTTTTTATATGTATAAGTACGTATACAGAAGTTTTTATAGGTAATATGTATATATAAATAAGTTAAATATGTTTAAATTTGTATAAAATCATTTTTTATATGTATAAATATATGTATTAAAAAAGCTTTTATACATATTTAAATTTATTTATAAGTATTTTGTAAATTAAAAAGTATATATATATATATATATATATATATATATATATATATATATATATATATATATATATATATATATTTATATTTAAATACATATAAAAACATTTTTATATTTTTAGACGTATTTATATAATTACGATATATATTTTTATATAGAAGATAAACCAAAGAAAACATGCTGGTGTACTAATAGTGGCTATGGCTTCCTCCATGAGGGGTCATGGTTTCATGCCTTTGCGTTCACACTCAAAGCTTTGATTTTTAATTGAATGAAACTTCTAAAAGATATTGTAAACAAAAATATATAATAAATATTTTTAGATACATTTGAATATAAAAATATATTTTTTATATGTATTTAGTTTTTATATATTTTTGGGCTAATGTCATGAAAGCCTTAAAGTTTTAAAAAACATTGATTTTTAAACTTAAGTTTTTAAGTCATGTAGTTGATCTATTGATAACACGGTAACCTATTAAAATGATAAAAAAAATGCAAATATCTGGTTTTAATGAAACCAAAAACACCAAATAATAAAATCAAATATTTCTTGAAAACGTAGGAAGCTTTTATAATATTATCCTTTCTTATTCATATAAATGAATAATAAAGTATTGATAAATTGACTGATTTCATATAATTATTAAATAATATAAAGAAATAAATCAGGCCCATGTCTATAAATCATAAGCCGACTTTGAAACCATCACTCCCACTCACCAGACTTGACTTTGTTGTCTACAAACAAGGTTTACTCTCATGGGGACGGTGTCTCCCACCGATTCCAACATATCTCCGCCGTACAATAAGGACTTTACAGCCGTCGGAGCTGCTGCCCCCAGGAAGCTTGATGCCGGAGCTCTCTTCGTTCTCAAGTCCGCAGGTATCTGTTTGGGGTTTTTTTGTAAGAACATGTCGTTGTTTATAAATTATGATGATTAACACCATAATTTTTAACAAATGAAGTCCAAACTTTCGGATCAGTGTATATGTTATTTTTTCATCCTTTTATTTGTAAGATACAACAAATTACATAATTATTGCTCCTAATGAAAATTTTAATAATATGTTAAAACTCATGACATAGAGGTGGACAAAGTGTAGTTATACTTGCACACACATGCTAAAAAAAACCTTGTTTTGTACCTATATATTTGTCAAAAATTGATAAATTTATCCAAATCTTTTGAAAAATCAGTGGAAAAAAGCAAGGTTCTAAAAAGCTCGCCATGGCTCTGCCATGGCGCGCCACAACTCCAAGGCTTGCACCTGCCGCCAAGCTTTGCCAAAACGCCGTCTTAACTCATATATGTGTATAAAAATGAATAATAGTTGAAAATACATATAAAAATATTAATTATTTAGAAAATTGCCGCATTAAGTCACGCCTTGCAAACGTCATGACTCGCCAAGGCTCGGAAAAGCTTGAGGCTTGACATTGCCGCCAAGTCACGTCTTACGTTATTTAGAACTGATTACACCATTGGCACATTTTTAAAACATGGCTCGGTGATAAACTTTTTGTTTTGGACAAAAAAATATGTAATCGATATGATTATTGATAATATAATGTTAGTATAATATTTTTTATTCAAGTAAAGGCTATAACGTTTCTATTTTTGTATAATGTTTATTTCAAATTTATGCAAATATGTGTATTACTTAAATACCTCGATATATTGTACTGTAGGATCATGGTTACATTGTGGGTATCATTTGACAACCGCAATCGTAGCTCCAGCACTACTAAGCCTACCCTTTGCATTGGCGTTGTTAGGGTGGGGACGTGGCATGGTGGTGCTGGCGCTTGCAGGAATCGTCACATTCTACTCATACAACCTCCTCTCTTTAGTCTTGGAACACCATGCTGCACTCGGGCATCGCCAACTCAGATTCCGTGATATGGCCCACGATATTTTAGGTAACGAATTACAATTATACCCTCATGTAACTTCTATAAATAAGCATTCAACTAATCAACCTAATTCATTTTACAGGCCCAGGGTGGGGCCGGTACTACGTGGGCCCACTTCAGTTGGGTTCGTGTTATGGTGCTGTCATCGCTTGTATTCTTCTTGGAGGCCAGAGTCTCAAGGTTGGCTAATATCATTTTTTGTTTCAACTAATTTTTTAATTTTTTTTGTGTGTCAAATTTTCATAAACTAAATTTTTAAATTTGTTTTGTAGTTTATATATTTATTGGCAATACCGGATGGGAGCATGCAATTATCTCATTTTATTGCAATATTTGGAAACTTTACCCTAATTTTGGCTCAAATTCCATCTTTCCATTCTTTGAGGCACATAAACCTTGTCTCCCTCATCTTATGCTTTGCTTACTGTGCTTGCACAACTGTTGGCGCCATCTACATTGGTACGAAACCCTAAACCTAAACCAGGTATATCATTTTATTTGCTTCTCGTGTTCTCCATTGATGTTGATAACGAAGAACTTTTTGCAGGGGATTCGAAGAAAGCGCCTCCGAAGAACTATTCCTTGACCGGAGTTGGAATAAACCGAGTTTTCGGATTTTTCAATGCGATTTCGATCATCTGTACTACTTACGGAAATGGAATCATCCCGGAAATACATGTATTTGTTTGTAAATTCCTTTTTTCAATATATGCTTCTCATCAATCCCTACAATTTCAACACTAATAGTTCATATTTTATGTTAGAACAGGCGACAATAGCAGCGCCGGTGAAGGGCAAAATGTTCAAAGGGCTACTGGTGTGTTACACGGTTGTGATCTCGAACTATTTCAGCGTTGGGATTTCTGGGTATTGGGCTTTCGGTAACAAAGTACAGAGCTCCGTTCTTCAAAATTTCATGGTGGGTTCAAACCCATTGTTGCCCAAATGGTTTCTTCTTATGACAAACTCCTTCACTGTTTTGCAAGTTGCAGCTTGTACATTGGTAGGTTCCAATCACTAGTACTTTTGAACAAAAAGTTAGATCTTAACAACTTTTGTTAATTCACTGTTTTGCAAGTTGCAGCTTGTACATTGGTAGGTTCCAATCACTTGTACTTTTGAACAAAAAGTTAGATCTTAACAACTTTTGTTAATTCAGGTTTACTTGCAACCATCAAACGTGGTTTTTGAACGTAAATTTGCAGATCCTGAGAAGGGTCAGCTTTCTGTAAGAAACTTTGTGCCTCGATTGATATCAAGATCGTTATCTGTGATCATTGCGACAACTTTGGCTGCAATGTTGCCGTTTTTTGGAGATATAATGGCATTGTTTGGAGCATTTGGATGCATACCTTTGGATTTCATTTTGCCTATGGTGTTTTATAACTTGACGTTTAAACCTTCCAAAAAAAGGATAGTTTTTTGGGTGAATACTGTGATTGGTGTTGCATCAACGGGGCTATCGTTGATAGGGGCTGTGGCATCCGTACGACAAATTATTCTAGATGCTAGAACGTATCGTTTGTTTGCTAACATGTAAACCTGTGTTATACTTTGTATATGTATCGTTATAAATATAGATTAATTAAGTGATATGAATATATAATAACGTTGTATTGAAGTTAAATATTTATATATTATTCAGCAGGAGAACGATTCGCTAGTATTCGTTAGTCAGGCCCAAGCCCAAGCCCAAGCCCAAATGAACAGTTTATTCAATTGGAGAATTGTTTCACTCGTCTTAGTCGATTAGACAAAATATATGGAAAACCTCCCGAGGGTTTTGGACTTTTGGTATATTGCCTTTGTATAAATAATAAACAAATATATATAATTGTCCCTTGATATCTATACTGTATAAAAAGTAACTAAAATGTTTATTTGACTTAATATGTTATGAGGTATGAATTTCCACTTAATTATATAAAATTATAAATGGTTGTGAAAGAGTAAAACTGAATGTGATATTAGCATATTAGTTTATTGTCATGGATTTGATTTAGTTTATACAGGATAAATGAAATATTGGGAATAAAATACGTAATGTTGTATTATGACTGTGGTGAAAAACAGAGAGTGAAACCTTAAACTTTCTTCCGTCCGACCACCAGAACCCTAACATTATTTGGCGCTGACTTTATCGGAGAAGACGGGAACAATGTGGTTGTTTGTGCAAGAAATCGACCACCACAAGGTCAATATCCGACCACAGTCAATGCTACCACTACTAAATCAAAACCAACATCATTGCTGCTTCTTTTTTCTCCATTCCTTGATTTCTTGTTGCCCACTATTTCCCTCTTCATCTAGCTTCATCTCCTTTCTCACTTATCGATTTTGATATCACGCATGCACACACACACACACAATCGATTGCATGTGTTTTTAGTTTTTTTTTGGAAACATTGTATAGGTGACCACCGGTGGTGATCGAGGTACCGGCTGGGAAGTGAGGTAGCAAAAAAGGAGACTTTGACTCTTATATTTCTGGAACGAGGGGGGGAGAGAGACTCATTTAGTTTTTAGCATTTGAAAAGAAAATCAAAAACAAATTAAATAAGGGCAATATAGTCATTCTAATTTCGGGAGGGACTAACTCCACAAAGAAATATGCTGAAAAAGGGCCATTTTTACAAATTTCACAAGGTTTAGATTTAATCCTGAAAAATAATGCAAACAACATAGACTATTTTGCAGTCTTTTCTAAAATATAATTGTTTCTGATAAGACGAAAAAAATAGAGATAATAAGCTACAATAAGGGACTAAGAAAAATATATTTAATATTAGTTGTAAAATAGGTTTTAAGGATAAAGACTTTATTGTGCGAGAGACAAAGAAGATTATTTTATAACCACATAACTATTTTTAAATAATGGGTCTTATAGTATGACTTGATGCATGAGAATGATGTATAGGATTGAGAACAAGATGGCGCAATATGGTCCATGATGGCGCAATAGCTTCTTCATGGCGCAACAGCAACCCTAAATGGCACAACATGGATCTAAATGGCGTAAGAGCATCAAGTATGGCGCACAACATCAATCATGGAGCAACAACATCACCATGGAGCAACAGACACATGCATGGCACAACAAGGCCATGCATGGCGCAACAGGAAGCATCATGGTGCAAGAGGAGAACAAAATGGTGCAAGAGGGAGTGCCATGGTGCAACACCATCCCTCTTGACCCATCTCTTCATCATGTGGTGCAAAAAGGACCCGTTGTTGCTCAATATCCCTTCTAAGTGCTTTAAACTCCTTCAAGGTGCTCCAAACCCCTTGTACATGATCCGTTACTTTGGAACTTGATCAGTTCCTTTGTCTGATGATCCATTCCTCTCTCATAAGATCTGTTTCTTTGTCACATGCTCCAAGACCCCTAAGTACTCTATTGAGGTCCAAGTGCTCCAAATGCTTCATGAGCATGATCCAAATGCTCGAGTCACATTTAACACTTAGTTTTTAGGGAGTTTGTCTGGTTGTGACATGATGATTTTTATAGTGACACGACCACATCATTTAAAAAAGAAACAAGGCCAGGAACCCTGGTCGTGACATGATACCTCTGGGAATGTAAACCCTAATCTTCAAGTTTTATGCCCTATTTAAAGGCTTCGATCCTTAGGGTTTGCCATTTTGAGCAACCTCCTCTAAAAATGTCCCCTCATCTAAACCCTAGCCCCTATTGATAGTTTTTGTGATCTTGATGGCCATTTTGTGAATATCAAAGGAGATGAAAGTTAGAAGTGGTGTTTGGTGTGTGATTCCTTGGAGATCTAGCAAGTTAATATTCTTCTGGACCTTTTGTGAGTATGGAGCTTAACCTTTATGTTTCTTTTGTATAGATTTAGGTTGTTTTATAGGTGATGGTCCTTTAACCTCTTGATTCTTGGAGTTGGAGTGACTCCAGAATACTAAAACCAAGTTGGGGTTATTTTTTAGACCCTTAAGCATGAGAAAGTTGGGTGCTTGCACTTATTCCAAGCCATGCATGCCATTTTGATAATTTTGGTCCTTTAGAGATTTAGGGTTTTAAATCTAGATTGATTTGACTTGGGAAATGGGTAAAGTTAGAAACTTTATCCATGAAAATCAATGGAAGAATCATGCATGAGCTTTTAAGTTCTAGACTTTAAGGATTAAGAGCTTAATGGATTAAGTTATTTGGACGTGTGTCACGACACAATGCTTGTAGATGTCTCGATGCGAGTCACGATGAGTAATCGCAACTAATTTGGTGATTAGTGTTTGTGACACAACCAAATAGTTGGTCGTGACGTGATGACCAGTTGGCCATTGACTTAATTAATTTGAATTTTGGTCAATTTGGAGGTTTTGAACTATAAACTAAGGTTTAGCCTTTGGTTGGTTTAGGTCGTCCGTGTAGTTGATTCTACGGGGCTTTGAGTAGTTGGGATTCAACTTTTAGATTCATGTGAGTTTTCTCACTATACTACATAGGACACAAGGTGTCATGGTATGCTTGATTGTTTTTGTGACATTTTCATGAAAGTCTATGTTGATACCATAACACTTGTATGAAGGAAAATGGTGGTACCATAACACTTGTATTAAATACTATGGTGGTACCATAATACTTGTATGAAAGACGGTAACACAGTGTTCTAAATCGTTTCCTAATTCGGGCCCGTGACCTGAAGATCAGTTATCATAAGGATTTGGGCCTTGGGGAATGAGAGATTTAGGCCCCTTTGGGTGTGGATAATGTAAATTGAGTGATCCGAGAGTTCAGTTTGCGTTTTGAAGCCCAAGGGTATAATCGTAAAATCAATTTGGGCCTTTTATGAATTTTGGATTTAAGTTTGGAAAATTTTAAGGTAAGGGAGAGTTGATAGATTTGTAGATCTTCTTATTACCTTTTCGGGGATATAAAGATCGTTGGAATCAGACTTAGAACGAAGAAGTTATGGCCTTCGGAAGTTTAGTGGTATTAGGGATAAGCCTAGTACGCTGGCATGCATAGGAGTACGCTGGGCGTACTAGGCAGATGGATCGTGGATGCCCTATTGAGTATGCTGGGCGTACCAGGAGTATGCATGGCATACTCCAGTCAGGTGCAAACCCTAATTAAGGGTCTTGGATCCTGTTTAATATCCTCAACTCAACTCCAAACCCTCCTACCTTCAACCTCTATCCTACTAAACCCTAGATATGATACCTTATCCTCCATTGGTGTGATTCTTGAATTCTTAGGGGTGAGTTCATGTGTTTTGGTGTTCATTTAAGAAGAAGAATCCACTTCAACGAGTGTTGGATTGCTTGAAGCTTGTGAATCCAGACTTTTTGCATCTTGATCTATCTTCTAGAGGTATAAAGCTTCAAAATTTATGGTTCTTTAGTGTAGATCCATTTATGGGAATTGTTATAAGCACATTTGGTCCTAAGATTGTGGTTCTTGTAAATAGAAGCTACTCCAGGACCTTTAAGCCTCATATTTGGTCTTTGTTGAGATTATTAAGTCATAAAAATGTCATCTTGTGGGTTTTTGATGGAGCATGCTAGAGTTGGTGATCATATTATAGATATAGATGGATAAAAACAAGGATTGGGTCCTATTAAGTCATGCAAAGAAATAAAGTTGCCAACTTTATGTGTTAAGACACCCCTTAAGGGTCAGGTCTATGTTTGGACGTTCTTGACTTACACAATAAGAGCTTATTATGGATTTTGAGCCTCTGATGAGTACGTTGGGCGCACTATAACAACCGCGAAAAATATTTGCCAAGTAATGTTGGTCAACCGGGAAGGCCATTATTATAATTTGAACCTAACACTCGTTATGCGGCTATGCTATGAAAAATTTAGTTGTATTACACTTAAATTTCCCTAATGTGTTTGTCAAGCAATTCCATCACGAACCAGTCTCGTATAAAAGAAAAACATGATACATATAACAAAGGAAATAAACAAACGAATAAATAGATGAATAAATAAACGCATGAATGTTATTTTGGAGTGTAATAATATACAGAAAATTAGAACAAAATATAAGGGTATAATTGTCAGAATGCTATAAATCGTATATAAAAATTTATCACATGATCACCGAATACCCGAATAAACAAAAATTATAGGATTACAACTTAATTTATACACAATCTATTATAATGTTTAAAAATCTCTAAAATAGTGTCATTATTATTATTTATTATTTATAAATCTTAAACTATACATATATATATATATATATATATATATATATATATATATATATATATATATATATATATATATATATGTATGTGTGTGTGTAAACTATGTGCAAAAACAAAAAAAAAATAACTTTTGTATACCATCCATGTGTTAGTTGAGCATTTGGACCGGACCGGACCGGCTCTTGGACCGGACTGGTTCCGGTCCGGTCATGGAGAATTTTGTGGACCGTGGACAGGACCGGATGAGTCGTGTCCGTGTCCGGGTCAACGTCCGGGTTTTCCGGTTCTTAAACCCGTTTGGACCGGTACAACTTTAATTACATAGAGTACAAGTCGTTAAAATAAGGTTTTGGGTTTAATAGAACTCGTTAAAACAAATATGTTGTTGAGTTTGATACAATACAACTTGTAAAAATGATTACGTTTCTGTTTTATGCATAACTTGCAAAATTAATTTTCCAAATAAAAGCAACTAACATATAAATCAAGTTTACCAACAAAAGTTAACAATCATAAGACAAACATACAAAAGTATTACCGTAACACCAAAAATCATACTTTAAACTTTAAAATCAATCAAACTAACAAACTTTATAAACTCATAATCTAATCTTCCATTTGCCTCTTCCCCATATCATTGTCATCCATATCTAACATGTTTAAAGCTTATGTAATCTCTACATAAACACAAATGAAAGTGTTGTTAGTATTTAATAAAAAGTAATAGTTGTATAAAAAAAAGAACAAAGATTGTAATTTTTTTACCCAAAGCTATATCATCATCGTTCAAGCTGTCATCTAACATTGTCAATTATCGGATTTGTCGACTTTCTCACCCAATCTTGGGTGCATAACAAAGCTTCAACTATCAAAGTCGATAAACTAGTCTAATACTCACTTACAACTCTACCACATGTGCTAAACGCGAACTCGGACGCCACACTTGAGATTTGTATTGCCAATATGTCTAACAAAAAAGAATTAAATTCTAACAACATTAATTTATAAAGAAACTATGAAAGACTAAAAAAAAAAGTAATCACCTTTCGCCATCCGAGCAACTGTCGGGAACCTAATCGCGTTTACTCTCCACCACCCGAGAATTGAAAAATCTTTTTTATAATTAACTATACTCTCTTTCAAATAAGTTTGAAACTCGTTATCTCTTGGATCCGAGTTGCTACCTCTCGTACAAAGAAAATCACCGAAAAAGTCGTTATCATCATCAACATCAATGACTTTTTGACTCGCTTCTTGTTGAGATGATCCACCGTTGTCAAATCGTTTAAAGTAGGTCATAAATAAATTCTCCATCCTATTCCCAATCTCTCAGACCATTTAACGTGCTTTTATGTCTATATCCATAGGGGTCAATGGCGGTTCCATCACTTCCATGTAACTGATCATTTTTTTAAAAGCATGTAACAAAAAAGGTGATTTGGTGGTAGAATCAAGTAAAATCGCAAAGTACATAAAACCGTTCATCTTGTTGAATGCACCCCAATACTTGTAGTATTTCATCTTTATGTCTTTTACCATTTCAAGAAACATTGGTTTGGTTGACCACTTTCTTAAATGTATGTCCACATCTAAGACTTCCCGGATAAAACGATTTACCAAAGGTTTTGATGTAGCCGAACAAGCTCTGTTTGTGTCTTGAATTTTTCAAATAACTTCACCATTTCGGTTACAACTTCAAAGCCATAATTTTCCGGTACTCTACTAAGATCCATTTCATATGATTTATCTGTCAAAGATACATAAAATTCAGAATTATAATCTAAAATAATATCTAAAAAGCTGAAATATTTCAGCTTTGATAGCTCAACTTTGAAGGATTGTAACTCACTGAATATAATACCAAAATCAACAAAATTATAGTCTAAATTCATCTAAAAAACTTTTATCTAAATGTTGGAAAAAACCGCAGGTCAATCCGACTTAAAACGAATGAGTTATGGTTTTTTAAAAATTTCACAGATTACAAAATTTTAAAAATGTTGCTGAAAAGCTGAAATTTTCTAACTTTGATAGCTTAACTTTGAAAGACTATAACTCATTGAATATAATACCAAAATCAACATAATTATAGTCTAAATTCATCTACAAACTGTAAATTAAACGTTGGAAAAAACCGCGTGTCAATCCGACTTAAAATGAATGAGTTATGGTTGTTTAAAAATTCCATAGATTACAAAATTTTTAAAATGTTGCTGAAAAGCTGAAATTTTTCAGCTTTTATAGCTCAACTTTGAAAGACTATAACTTATTGAATATAATACCAAAATCAATAAAATTATAGTCTAAATTCATCTACAAATTGTAAATTAAAATTTGGAAAAAACCACGCGCATGTCAATCCGACTTAAAACGAATGAGTTATAGTTGTTTAAAAAATTCCACAGATTACAAAAATTTTAAAATGTTGCTGAAAAGCTGAAATATAACTTAAAAATAAATATTACCTCTTAAGCTAAATTCCATAAATGCCTTTCGTAACTGGTATGCAGACTTCAATAACTCGAAAGTCGAGTTCCATCGGGTAGGGGTGTCACCACATAGAAACTTCTTCGTTTGTAAGTCTTCTTGAACTTGTTTATTCTTTGTGGTGACAATCTAATATACCGTACCACCTTTTGGATACACTCAACATGATAGTTTTTGTATTTTTGTCCATCCTTTACGATAAGGTTTAAAATGTGGGTCATACACCTAACTTGGAAATGCTTTCCACCATCGTAAAGATTAGGCAACTTTTTGACCAAAAAGTCAATTGCCTTGATGTTTGTAGCGACGTTGTCCAAGGTAATGGTCATGACATTTTTCATTCCCCATCCGCAAATACAATCGAGTAGTTCTTGGCCCATATCCTCTCCCTTATGGTTATCTATCTCCCTAAAGTTTGTAAGTCTCTTGTGCATTATCCAATTCTCATCTATAAAGTGAGTCGTGACCACCATGTAAGTAGTCATTTGACAAGAAGATGTCCAAGTGTCCGTTGTCAAATGTATAGCAGTGTTTGGGTTACTTAAAAGTTGAAGCATTTTGGTTCTTTCTTCTGTGTAAAACTTGGAAACATTCTGGGATATCGTATGTCTAGATGCTAACACGACCTTAGCATTAAGTGCGTTGGTGTATTCCACAAAAGCCTCGTTTTCAACAAACTTAAAAGGTAGTTCACCTACCACAAAAAGGTTAAGTAATGCTTTTTTTATCCTAGCATCGTCGTGTTTCCATGTTTTAACAGTAGTCTCCCCATTTGACTCCTTCTTTAGATTCAATTTGGTTTGAGTTTGATCTTGTAGCTTATCCGGGTTTTTTTGACACCTACTTACATGTTTGAGTAAACTAGAAGTCCCATTTCTTTCCATATCTGTCTGTAGTAGTCTTTCACACCAATAACATTTTCCATATCTTTTTTTGACACCATCATCCTTTTCTATCATAACTTTATCAAATGTATCCCAACAAGAGGATGTTTCTTTGCCACTTGCTTTTTTTGCGACTTGTTTTCGTTTTCCCATTTGTTCTTTTCGTTTGTTAAAATTTGATTGATCATCTTTTGCCGAATAGCCAACTAAATTAATTTGTGGTGTATTCTTAATAAATTCCTCTTCATCAACATTCGTAACCTAGTTTACATATAGCCACAACAAAAATATTTTCACAATTAATCAACAAAATATAGCAACATATTTTATAACTTTCAACAAAAATTAACAAAATTCAACCAAAAATCATAACCCTAGTTTACATACAATCACAAATTTTTTTTTTGACAACAAATAACCTAAATATAACAGTATACTTTATGACATTCAACAAAAATTAAAAAAAAATCAACAAAAAATCGTAACCCTAGTTTACATATAGTCACAACAACTTTTTCACAATTAATCAACAAAATATAACAACATACTTTATAACTTTCAACAAAATTAACAAAATTCAACCAAAAATCGTAACCCTAGTTTACATAGAATCACAACAAAAAAAAAACTTTTTGACAATAAATAACCTAAATATAACAACATACTTTATGACATTCAACAAAAAATCATAACCCTAGTTTACATATAATAACAATAAGTTTTTTTTGACAAGAATTCAACTAAATATAACAATATTCTTTGTTAATTCAACAAAAATTAACAAAAAACAACCAAAAATCGTAACCCTTACTTAAGTTTCATCACCATCATCTCTAATCCAATTAGCGTTCCGAATTTTTTATTCCATTACTTCTGAATCGACACTTGAGTTTCACAGAGATCGATTTTCACTTGAATCGATACTTGAGAGAGGGAGAATCCGAGAGGGTTTAGATCGTTGAGAGAACTCGGAAGGAACAAAACCTGTAAAACCGAGACTTGCAACTTGCAAGGTTGAGACTTGGAGGGTTACGTCCGAGTTCACGCTAGGATTTCGATGATCGAAGATTTGAAGTGATCTTTCTTTGCGTCTGTAATTAGTATGCTATGTAGTTATGGGAAAGGGACTATTGGGTTAATCGGATATTAAAACAAGGGCATTTTAGGAAAGTTCTATATTTAAGTTTTATTGTTTTAGAGTTTGATAAGGCTTCTATTTTATTGAGTTCATCTTTTAGATTTAGAGTTTGAGTAGGATATATCTTAATTAGTATAAATAGTTGTAGTCGTTTGTTTTGTTAATGCAATTCCATTGCTTCTATTTAGTTTAACTTTGATAGCAAGAAATTTGTTCCCTTTTTTTTTCTGTTTCATTTAGTTTTGTTTCTTCCAAACACAAGAAGGAATTTGTTTAGTTTATTACTTAAATTTGGTATCAGAGCGAAGGTTGAAGAGGGTTGGTTCGAGTAAAGGGGGTGTAGGCTTCATCCTTTGATCGAAGGCTTGTTCGGGTGAAAGAGACTAACCGGGGAGGTGCGGAATAAATGAACGGAAGAGATCCGTCAAAGCAGGTGGCTTTGGATCTGGTTCGTTTTGCAGGTGCAAGAAGACGGTAGAGCGGGTTGCTTGTTTTCTTCGTCGGTGGAATAGATCTCTTTGAACAAGTTTGATCGGAATAGGGTTGAAGCTATAAAAAGGAAGAATGGCGGTGAAAGAAGGTTCGATGACATATCAAGTTCCGATTTTGACTCCAACGAATTATCCGGTGTGGGCGGTCAAAGTCAAGTCGATTATGGATGCACACGGCATATGGGAGACGGTCGAACCAAAGGCGTTAGGTGAAGCATCGGATCAAAAGAAATCGAAACAAGATCTTGCTTTATTGTTTCAAGCGATACCCGAAGACATGGTGTTGCAAATGGCGAGTTACACCGAACCAAAGAAAGTGTGGAATGGGCTGAAAGCACGGTATTTGGGAGTGGATCGGGTGAGAACGGCTCAACTTGCAACGTTAAAGAGAGAGCTTGAAAGTTTGCGCATGAAGGAGGGTGAAACAGTTGATGATTTTGTGACAAAGTTATTAGGTTTAGCCTCAAAAGCAAGGAGTCTTGGATATGAGCTTGAAGAAGGTGATTTGGTAAAAGGTTATTAGACTCAATGCCTAAGTCGTTTCTTCAAATCATGGCTTTAATAGAGCAATGTTTCGAGTTGGATTCAATGTTATTCGATGAAGCGGTTGGTAGATTGAAGGCATATGAGGAGCGTATAAGAGGAACCAAGAAAGTGGATAACACTCAAGGTGGGCTATTGTTGGCTAGTGAGAAAAAATCACATGTTTGTAAACATTGTGGCAATGGACGTTCAAATCGGGATGAATTTGGACATGACCGGGGAAGAGGTCGGGGGTCCGGGAGAAGTCGAGATGGTAATGAACGTGTCCGGGATAAAAGTCACGTTAGATGTTACAAATGTGGTGAGTTTTGTCACTATAAAAACGAGTGTCCTAAATGGGAAAAAGAAGTCGCGGGTCTAATCGAAGAGGAATCGGTATTGTTTTGAATGACGAGTGGCTCGTATGACAAATCCGATTAAGGGGGTGATTGTTGGGTTAATCAGATATTAAAGCAAGGGCATTTTAGAAAAGTTCCATATCTAAGTTTTATTGTTTTAGAGTTTGATAAGGTTTCTATTTTATTGAGTTCTTCTTTTTGATTTAGAGTTTGAGTAGGATACTATCTTAACTAGTATAAATAGTTATAGACGTTTATTTGTTAATGCAATTCCATTGCTTCTATTTAGTTTAACTTTAGTAGCAAGAAACTTGTTCCTTTTTTTCTGTTTCATTTATTTTTGTTTCTTCCAAACACAAAAAAGAATTTGTTTAGTTTATTCCTTATAGGGACCGTCAACTCTAAGACGTCAAAGACTCAAAGCAATGCCGACTAATTTTTTTTAATCGGGTCCAACCGGTTCTAAACCCGATAAAAACCGGACCGAACCGGGAAAAAGAACCGAACCGGTTTTGATGAAATCTTAGAACCGAGAACTGACCCGGGGTCCAAAAAAACGGTCTGGTGCGGTCCCTTCGGTCCACCGGTCCACCCCTTAGAATATGTGAATATGTAAATGATAAATCATATGTAACATCTGCAAATAGTAGGATAGAGGGTGAAATTATTAAGGAAAAAGAGGAACTATCTCATTCACGTACCACCTGAGATATGATTTACATCTCACAAACACATGCACACGTTCAGCCCCATTCCTCTTCTGCAAGTTTAACCCACTTACCCTCCAAATCTTCCCCAAGGATCAGCTAGTACTTCCTACACCCACAAAAGTCTCCCATGAAATCTCGTTCAAGATTACAAGGACTGGAGCAATAGTACATTTCCACACTCCACACTTTCACCTCCAATCTCCCCTGTTCTCTCTCTCGTGCAGTGACTGATACCAGAAGGAGCAACAACAAACGAAGCTGCTGCCTCCCTCGCTTGCAATCCTCCTTCCTTCAATTTCCGATGGCAAGACGACCCAGATACTCCTGATCGCCACCACGTCCAGTTGAAGCAACTCACCTGCAACTACCCCTGTTTACCTCTAATCACCGGTGCAGGAAACTTGGAGAGAACCACCAATTACTCTGATTCTTCCTGCTTCAGCCCTCTTCGTCACTGAGCAGTTTCCAAATCGCCCTTCCCTTGCTTCTCCATTGACATCAGGTAGCTTCTCTTCCTTTTTCGTTCCTTTTTTTTTTGATCGAATAATGCTCAAAGACCAACATGTTCAGTCGTCAACTGCCATGGTGGCTGGTGGTATGATCAAGATACAACAGGATGATCCCAATGTTGGATTCAGTCCTATACAAATGTCGATAGCTCCTTACTCCATCATTTTCTGCTTTGTAGTGTTTAGATCGGTTCCAAGATTTCCGGTGCAAAACCCGTTAGAGCACGACTTTCCCGACACTTCCGACCCACACAACTATCTGTGAGTTCTTTAGCCCCCTTTCTTTTCAAACTTCATGTTTTGGGGAGATTACATGTATTGCACAAACTGATTTAGAAATAATAAACATGCATTTTCTTTTCCTGTCAATGATTCGATGCAGTCCTCATTTCAAGTAGTCGATTATAAGCTGTTATATGTGTGTAAAGTACGAAATAGTAGAGGAGTAGGATGGTTAATAGTCAAGGAATGCAGTTTATATGTGATTGGTAACCTGAGGAAAATGAGTAAAATGTAGGAATGTCAAAAGTTCTGTGGGACCCCGATCTTGTGAAAATTTCGTCCCGTTTGGAGGTATTTTTGAAAAAATAAGGGGCGGGGGCGGGGGTTGGCAATCCCGTCCCGAAACCCCCATGAGGCCCCGTTAATAAATTATATATATTTACATATATTAATTATATAAATATAATAAATAATAGAGTAATTTTTACGTACTAAATTCAAGTTGTTTGTAACACGTAAAATTATACTATAAGTAACTATTTGTTACCTAAAAAATAGCTTCTTTTAGCCTAAACAAGAACTTCTTTTTAGCCTACATAAGATAGCCCAAAATCAATCTGGGGCGGGGGAACGGGGGCAAGGGCGGGGGCGGGGGTAAGAAGGGGAATTCGGGGACGGGGGCGGGGGATGCAATCTCTGTCCCGTTTGCCCCCGTTGACATCCTTAGTAAAATGGTTATGATAAAAAACTTAGTAAACTGTAAAATTTAATGTGAAGATTAAAATGGGAAACGATACAATTAGAAGTAAGAAGGTTAAAAAAATCTTATTATTTTAGCAGAGTTTTGTTCTATGATTAATCATTTCCATTGAATTAAGAATTTTGAAAAGATATATAGTTGTTTTATTAGAGTGATTAGGAAACAGAAATATCATACTATATTATAAAGAAATTATTTTTTGTTTCACTAAATTTATTTGAAACTCTCATGACTTTTCAATTTTTTTTCAATAATGATTATAAGTTGGTTAATAAGATTAAATAAATATCAAACCTAATGTCTAATCATATATAAACTAAATTTCAATATTAAAAGAATATCTTTACTTTTACTTATAAAGTTATGTTTTTTTAACTTTTTACATATTATACTTAATTTATTAGTTTTAATATATTTTTGTATGTAACCCATTATCATTTTAAAGCTACAATTTTTGAACAATTTGTATAAAATATTTAAATTATAAACTTAAATATAATATTACAGGACCAACTTAAATATAAATTTTAGTTTAACTTAGACAACTCAAATAATATTTTGTAAATAGTTAAAAGTGATAAATTGTAGTGTCTTTCTAATAATGATTATAATTTGGTTAATAAGGTTAAATAAATATTAAATCTAAAGTGTAATTATAAATAAACTAAATTTCAATAATAAAATAATATCTTTACTTCTCCTTATAAAGTTATGTTTTTAACTTTTAACATATTATACTTAATTTATTAGATTTAATATGTTGTTGTATATAAACCATTATCAATTTAAAGCTACAACTTTGGAACAATTTGGACAAAATACTTAAACTGTTAATTTAAATATAACATCATAGTGTCAACTTAAATATAAATTTCAGTTTAGAGATACTTATAATTAGGGACACATAGTTTGTATTGAATGTTGTGGATACTCTTATGTTATTTTAACGTATCGGGCTTATGTAATACTTATGCTTTTACTATTATTTGTGATACTTGATTAGAACATCCCTTATGGTTTTACTTGAAACATTTTACGATTTATCTATATGCTTAGAAATTCTTTCAAGTTTTATATAATATGGGTTTTAAGGGCATAAAGAAAATCTCAAAGTATCAATGAATTTGGGGATGTCATATGGTATATCCAAAGGAAATATGTCTATTAGGATGTGTTCCATTGGGGATACACCAATACATAGTACAAAGTTTTGTTGGGACAGATCCCTAGACATGTTTTCATAGATCATTGCGCCTAAAAGTATAAATGACCGATATGTAAGATTGTAATATCTATAGATTTGATAAGTGATTTTCATATTTATGCAACAAAATTATAATGATTCGAATAGGTCGTCTCAAAAGTTTGCACGCTCTGAATCATGCATTGGATTTCATCATATTACATATGAGCATGAACTTATGATCTAAAAGCCAAATATTTCCATATGAAAGTTTTTTTTTTTAAAAATGTATATTTTCTATTCAAGTTTTAATAAGGAAACTTTTAAGGTTATTGATTATGAATCATGACTTGAAGATTTATAAGATATGATAAATTCCATGCATGGTCATTTGGAGGAAATTTAGTAAAATAATAAACTACTTCTAGATTATTAAGAAGTGAAACGGTATCGAGATGAAGAATAGTGAAAAATAAAGACTAAAGTAAATGACATTTGAAGTAATGGAACTTGTTAAAATCTGTATTCTAATAAAAGAATAGGTTGATTCTTCTTTTGATATGTGTCACCTTATTAGACATCATAATTAATGTCATGCCACATGTCAATCTATTGATTATGCATTTCAAAATTTAAATTTCTCATTCTAATTAAATTAAATTAAATAAGATTGGAATAACATTTAAAATAAAATTAATACAGATTATAAGGTCACATATTTATCTAAATCAACGACTATAATTTTATATAACTAAAAAAATATAATTGATTAATAATTTTGAGTTTTTACTGTGAAAGTTTAATTAGTTTTGTAATCGTGGTGCCACGGGTTATAAACTAGTCAAATAATAAACTTGAGAATAATGAAAATGTAAGTAAATGTAAAGTGACGTTTATTAAGTGAACTATTATTAAGGAAAGATTGATTAGAACTTATGTTACAACTTGGAACAGTCAAAGTTGGAATTCATAAGCTAATATAATGGGTTTTTTAGTTAATTTCTTTTAAGGAAGTTAATCGATTGATAATTCAAATTAGAACAATATATTAGAAATATTTGAATTAATAAAAGTCATTAAAATGGTATTTTAGGTGTTAAAATCGAATTAAACCAAGTATGTTCCCATTTTTGGCTAATTCAAGAAACTTGCTATTCCTATGGGCCATAGGAAATCCCTTTATTAATTACCACATACCGTATGGTCTCCTCTTAACAACAAAATCCATAAAAGTGCCAATTTTGATTTTTTTAAGCGTTGGTTAATTATATGCAAAAGAAGTTGAAACTGGGGAAAATAAGATGAGATGATGTAATTAATTCAATAAACTATAATTAGTCTCCTAATGTAACACCCTATTTTTAGAGTTTGAGTGGTAACCCTGGTTGTATTATTCTTAAAAAAAGAGTTGGTTGTAGGATAAAAGCTAATATATATATATATATATATATATATATATATATATATATATATATATATATATATATATATATATATATATATATATATATATATAAAAAGAGAGAGAGGTTCATTTGTTTAAACTAATTATTATGTTATTGTATGCATAAATATGGTTCAATCAAAATTAAATAATTAAATAAATAAATAAGGTTAATATAGTAATTTGTTTAGTAACTACCAAAAATAATCCCTATAATTATATTTGACTTTTAACCTAATTTCTTTAGTTTATAAAACCTACAAGTATTACGGCAATGGAGATACCATCGATGGTGGAGGATACAGGGCTATTTCGAATTGGGGAAGAAGCTGAAGAAGGCAGAGGAAGAAGCGTTGGAGATTGTGAAGGAAGTAACTGAGTCAGCTGAGAAAGGAGTCGAAGCGGAAGAGAGACAGATCGAGGCTACGTCGATCGTTAATGGAATATTAGGGATTGCGATCGTTACTGCGGTTTTAGTTCCTTTGTCACTAACAACGTATCGTCAAACCCAGACCTGAAACAATAAAGGTTAGTTTTTTTCCTATTCACGTGAAATTACTCATTGATTCGAGTTTAAATCGATTTTTAGTTATTTCTGTATGTGCAATTGTTACTGTTCATCTGATTGTGTTCGAAATTTTAAAGCTATTTTACATCATTTTATTGGATAGTGATTTGCATTCACATTTATGTGTATCCCTCCCGTTAATTTGTGATTTAATTTCCAGTAACATACATACAAATTCAGGATGCATGTTGTATGAAGAAGGCGAGCCTGAAAATGTATATTGACATAAAATTAAACCATACATCTTTAGAGTTAACTAGACAGATTATGATAGGACAAATAGGTGATTATTATAATACCTTTTTCTAAAAGAATAACTCATTGTTCATCATTATAAATGTCTCTTCTATAAGAGCTAAAACTAGAGCCACTTCCAGTACAACGAATATTAGCTAGGAATCTTAATTATGTGGGTGTTAATGTTAGAAAAATGATTAATCCTGAAAAGAAGAAGAGGATTTGATTGAATTATGTAGAAGAAAAATGAGATTTCATTGAATGGTAATTATATTTAGAATTAAACAGTAAACAATTTCAATTAACCAAATAATCTTTTTTCTAACTTGTACTCTCTTTGAATGTGATCAAAACAAACAGCATAATCCTTGTATAAAACGGAAGAGTTTGACATTGATTCTGATATGAAATTTCCTAGATTTGATTTTGACAGTGAATTCAAAAAATTAAGAGAAAAACAGTAAATTACATACATACATAGTTGTCTAGAGTTCAAACATATTGCATGATTATGATTTAAAGATTGGACCTCTTCCCTTATCTGTTGATTGTGTTTGTTTCTTAAAGTAGTTTGGTGATGAGTAGATGATCAAATCATCAACAACATTTGTTTTCATTTTTCTATTAAAGAATTTACGATTATGTAGTGATATATTGAAAGGGTTTGTAGAAATCTTAAAGAACACAAAAATAATTCTACGAGAATATTGCACACCAGGTGTCTGTAGAAATGTCTGAAAGAGAACTTGATGTTCAAATTCTTGAATAACACAAAAATAATTTATAAGTTCATTATTTGTGTTACTTGATTTTATCCTGTTGTATGAGTTCTCTTAGAATTACTAAAATTTGTTTTATTTTTGTCGTATAAAAGCATTCTCACATAGTTTTATTCTTATATAATTCATTTTCATGACAGTTGTTCTCATAGAATGAATGGAGTGCATGATGATCAATGACCCGAAGGTTGGATGAATGCGTTTGGGATAGACATGAACAATCCGCAATGGTCACCGATCTTCTAGAAAAATGCACTACTCATTGTCATATTCTATTAGATTAATCTATAATATAATGATAAGAGTATATGTAATAGTATATTCCAATAGAATAATCTACATATTATATTTTTTTGTTATTAGGGAGTGTTTCATTATTATAGAATAAAATATAAAGTTTTTTATTTTTTCAAGGATGTGTGATAGAAAAAATTTAACTTGTATCTAAAAATTTGTTTATTTTGTGAGAAGTAAGTCTCTTTATTAGTTTATGGCTTGAATTTTCATAGAATATCATTATAAAAAGAATAACATTCTGACAGAATAAAATCGGGTTTAACTATAAAAATTACGTTATAATTAAAATTAAAGTAATTAAAAAAATGATAATTTTAAAATCAAGAGAGTTAATTATCCCAAAAAATATGGAATTCTCCTTTTTTAAAATTATCTCAATTGTCTAAAATACCCTTAGAATGAAATTAGATGGTATTTTTCAATTATCTTTAATTTAATAATATATATTAATCACTTTTTTAAATAAGTAAAATGAGTGGTCCATATTTATGTATACAATAACACAATAATTACTTTGAATAGAATAACCTAAGCCTATATATATATATATATATATATATATATATATATATATATATATATATATATATATATATATATATATATATATATATATATATATATATATATATATATATTAGTAAAATACTATATTGAAAAGTTGTGTTTTTTTAAGGATATTTGATGATTTAATGCCAATAAGCGGTTAGCCGATATCCAATGTTCATGGCTATGAAAATTCAGTATGAAGTGGTCAAAATGACAAGTTATTGATCTTAGAATGTATCCACAATAACACAGAACATGTGAGCGTAAAAATCGGCTAAAACAGTGTTTGATATGAGAGAGTTATGCACATTTGAAGTTGGGGGTTGATTTAGATTTTAACTTATGAAAGTGCACTGCTTAAATAAGCCTATTTATGCAAAACATAGATCATATTTTGATGTCGAATTCCTAAAATGGGTAGAAATGAATTTTAATGAAGTAGGTTGCTATTTTGGGTCTAGTTGACCAAAACATGACCGTCATTTAAGAAAACATGTGTAACACATGCAAATCAGAGCTAGATGTTTTCACTTGAAGGTGTTAAATTCATATAACTTTTTTTTATAAACGTATACCGAGATTATATTAATCTAATTAAATTATTTAAAGACGGAAATATTATATATATATATATATATATATATATATATATATATATATATATATATATATATATATATATATATATATATATAGACGTACACACACATAAGTATTAAAGTGTGGCTAAGATGTTATAACGGTAAGATAAAGTATAATATTGACATGTTAACCAAAGTAAACATGTTAATGTGTATTCTATGAAAATTTAAGGGTTTAAAGAGTTATTTTGGAAAGTTAATGGAATATTAGTGAAATAATATATTAAATTAAAGATAAATGTCATAAATAGGGATTTAATCCAAAGGAGTCGGTTAACCTGTATGTACAAAGCTATATACGTTCCTGAACTTCGGGGATACCATTTGCTTATGTGCTAATATAAGTTTCTATCTTCTTATGGTTTGTGGGATCACAAACGAGATAGACAATAATAGAGATACATGAGGAAGCCTTGACCGGTTATGGTTTGAAGACAAAGATAAACTTCGAGGCTTAGAAGGGAGTCAAAAGAAGAAGAACCTCCACTTATGATCTTAGTTAGTTCTTTGTTGCGTTAAGAAACAATCAAGTTACTGTTGGGTTATGAGAAATACATCAATCATATGGTGTACATGCAAACCCTAATGTTTGGATCTACTTTTTCTAGTTGTACATGCAATAATTATCTAAGGCTTACAAACCCTAATCTAGCATACAAATTTCATAATCATGAAACGCAACAATGGCCAACATAACCCTAATAGACTTGATCTTGGCCACTGGTGAGAGGGTCCCATCATAGTCAACCCCAGGGGTTTGAGTAAAGCCCTTCGCAACCAATTATGCCTTGAACGTATTGTGACATCCCCATTTTCACGGCCATAAAAGACTGATTTTGTTTATGCTTTATAAAAATCAGAGTACCTCTTTTAATAAAAATATTGCGGAATTTGTTCCCAGTAAAACATGATAAATACGTTATCAAATCATTTCCGAAGAAAAGTAATTTTACTCATTTTAAAACATTTGGGATGTCATCGTCAATATAGAAACATAAGCATAAACAGAACTTACATACATTATCACTAGTGATCCTTAATCTCTCAGTGCAATGTGACTTCATATCAACACTTGTGATATAAATAAACTGAGTGGGTCAGGTTAGGAAACCTGGTGAGTACATAGGGTTTTCAACCCACAATAATATAATTATTATGTTTAATCATCAAACGGTTAACCCAATTACCCATCCCCATTATCTTCTTTACTCTTAAGGATCTACCCTAAGAATCAACTATTTCTCATTCATTCATTCCTGAGGATTATCCTAAGGAATAGGTACGAAGTCCATCGTTGTCAATGGCACAGCTGTTCTATCACTTAGGCGCAGCTGCCAGAATTGTGACATTCTATGTGAGGTGCAGCTGCTAGTATTGTCCTTCGAGCACAACTGCTAGGGTTATCTCGTTTATTGACAGTATCGTTTTTGAGAGTCCACTCGCAATACATGTCAATGGGTTTTTAGAGTACACCGGTGAACACATCGTTCACAACACCTATAGGTTGCGAGCCTGCTAGTGTTCTACTAGACTGTCTAGAATAGTCCGTGGTTGTCATCTATACTCTGCTAGATGACGGGGCCAACATTTGGGAACAAGGCTTCTCACATCGTCCACCTCTCACGCTTACCTCATGGTCTATATCACCTCTCAACTCATCATCCAACTCATATTTCATATACCCATGTTTTACCCAACATATTATGTAGATATAAATACATATACAGTTTAAATCATATAAAACTTGTATAAAATCGTTCATCCAGTATAGATAGAAAGTATACATATAATATGCACACATAGCACGTAGTTTATATAAAATACTTCATATATATGTGTAAGATGAAAGAGACTATGCACTCACTTGAAAAGGTGGTGATTCCGAACTTAGACAGCGCTTCGCTTCTTAAAAATAATTTCCTTCGACGAAACCTAGTATTATTACCACTAGAGTTTAGTCTATTATTCGCCGAGACTAATTAATAGTCTAGATATTATTACTATTATATAAGCGTTAAACAATACTTATATAACCCATAATAATATCCCAAGTACTTATTATAAGTTCCTAATAATGTTACTATAATTAAATAAAAGTTATATTAATAATAGTGTAGGCGTAGCTCACTTACTACGGGTTTTATAGAAAACTGGGCTTTGCTTGGAGCAGCTTTCCCGAGCCGAAAATCTCTTCTTCTCAGAGCCGTCGAGCACTCCAGGGCTTCCGCCTCGTGCTACGGAGGTTCCCTAGGCTTTTCGGGGGGGGGGGGGGGGGGTTCGGGGCTAGAGAGAGGTTCTAGAGAGGAGAGTAAAGAGAAGAAAGAATGGGAAAGGTGTGAAAAAAATGAGGGTGAGAGAGGTTCTATTTATAGGGTGAAATATGGTTGAACTTGGTGCCACATGTCACCATCTGGTGGCAAGACTTGGGGAGAAAGCAATGGCCAAGATTGTGCCACATCACCCATTTTCGCACAACACACTTCCGACTTCTAAAATCCGTAACTTTCACATACAAGCTCCGTTTTTACGGTTTTTATATCCACACATAGGTAAAAATAAGATCTACAACTTTCATTTAGACTCCGTTGGCTAATTCTCGACCGATCTTAAATTTAACAGTACGAGAAGATTATACTGTTAAATGTCCGCATAAAATTCATGATTTCTACATACGAACTCTGTTTTCGTCTGTCTTTTTATCGTTAAATTCCTATTAATGAGATCTTCAATTTTCATTTAGTTCGCGTAGGCCAAAAACCGCTCGACCTAAATTTCGAGTTTCGGGTTGTACACTGGTAAGCCAAATCTTAGAAAATTCATAACTTCCTCATACGAAGTCAGATTTAGACGTTTTTTTTGTATGTTCTTGGTTTAACGTATAGTGAAACTTTTGTTTATATTTCTAAGGCTAAAAAGTCCTCCATAGTAAATTCACTATTTACGTCTCCCGGTGTCGTGCTGGTTTTGCCGTAAAACTTCGATGGACCATAACTTCTTCGTTATAACTCGGATTTAGACGTTCTTTATATATATGGAACCCTTGAGACGTATTTTACAACTTGGTTAAGATTATTTATTCTAAGTAATCTTTTGTCGAAAAGTCGTTTTCGACCCCTATTATCTCTAAATTGACTAGCCCGGATCTATGGGCGTTACACATATGCACTTTCCCATCCATGTCGATCTTCTTCTTGAAGATCCACTTGCACCCGACTGTCTTATGACCCGGTAGATTGTCAACCAAGTTCTAAAATTGATTGTCATACATGGACTGAATCTCGCTGTCCATAGCCTCTTTCCATTTTGCAGACTCCGGGCCCGCCATGGCTTCCTTGTAGTTGTTGGTTCATCCAACTTTATCAGTGTATTATCGCTGATAAATGTCCATAGCCTCTAATGGAATGTATTAGAGGTAAGGGCTCGTCAACTGGTTCAACAGGAATCTCTTCCTCAAGTTGAGCGCTAGTGTTAGAGGTTCCTTCTTCGCTTGACTCTTAAAGCTCTTCAAGATCAATTTGCTTGCCACTGTCCTCTTGGCATATGAGTTCTCTCTCTTGGAAAACCCCTCCCCTCGCAACGAAGACAACATGGTCATTCGGTCTGTAGAAGAGATATCCAAAAGATTTATGTGGATAGCCGATGAAAATACACCACTCACTATGAGGTTCAAGCTTGTCATGAGTCTCTCATCTTACGAAAGCCTCGCAACCCCAAACCTTGATATGTGCCCACGAGGTAACCTTCCTTGTCCACATCTGGTGAGGTGTTTTGACAACCTTCTTATTTGGGACTTGATTTAGGATATGGGCGGCAGTCTCTAAGGCATACCCCCAAAATGAGATAGGTAGCGAAGCTCGACTCATCATGGAACGAACCATGTCCAACAAGGTTTGATTGCGCCTCACAGCTACACCATTGAGCTATGGTGTCCTAGGCGGCGTCAATTGTGAAACAATTCCACATTCCTTAAGATAGTCGTGGAACTCGATACTAAGATACTCACCACCCCTATCGGATCTGAGCATCTTTATCTTCCTGCCCAATTGATTCTCCACTTCTTGTTTAAACTCTTTGAACTTTACAAAGGTTTCTGACTTGTGTTTGATTAAGTATATATACTCATATCTTCTATAATCGTCAGTGAAAGTAACATAGAAGCAGTTAGTGTCACACCCCTGAACCAGACGGCGGAAACGTCTGGGGGCTTGTGCGTGACTTCATCTTGAAATATCATTATAGTGAATATAAATGAAACATAACATCATCATTACCATGTATAATATAATACAAATGCCATTGTTTACATTAGGTACAATCTTTTAAATAACATGACCAAACATTCAATGTATGATGTTTAATAGTACACAAAACAAAATCCTCTATTTTTATTGATTCTTCTGCTTAACGAGTCCCTGAGAATACAAGTTATTTTGAAAATGTCAACATATTTAATGTTGGTGAGTTCATAAGTATATTTGAGAAAATGATTTGTATAACTTTGTAATCACAAGAAAATCCTGTATTTTCTTAAAATAGTTTGGTATGTTTATGTCCAATCTTGTATTAATGCATGTGTGTTATTATTTAATAGAATGTCAAAAGTGATTGAAGAGAATGTAAATAGAATGTCCTCGGACAACCCGACGTCGCCTGTAAAGAAGAATAGTTAATGTTTTCGTACCAACACCGAGGTGGGGTACCAGTGTGAGTAAGTTACCGAACAATCCAATCATAAAAGAAAATAGATAATGCTGCCGTACTAACACCGAGGTGGGGTACCAGTCTGAGTAAGTTACCGAACAATCCAATCATAAAAGAAAATAGATAATGCTGTCGTACCAACACCGAGGTGGGGTACCAGTCTGAGTAAGTTTCCTAGTAATCCAACATAAAAGAAAATAGTCTTCCGCAAACTTCATAACATTAATTCCTCTAGGTGAGCGTGAAACGTCCCAAAAATACGAGCCAAAAATTTCATTTTAAAACATACCATTTGCAAAACATTATAAATAAAACATTCACGGATCATGACATTTCATAAAAGATGTTTGTCTGGAAACCATTTCGTAAAACATAATACTATCAGAGTACAAAACCCCAGGAGGATCCCATAGTGCGGAATACAAAGCGTGTGTGATGTACCGCTACCGTGCCGGCTCCTTCCCCTTCGAAGAAGAGGTACCTGAAACCAAAACTGAAAACTGTAAGCACGAAGCTTAGTGAGTTCCCCCATATTACCACATACCATACAATTATATATCATACATACTGCCGGGCAATTCTAGGGTGCCCGACCTACCCGGTATGGCCATTCTAAGGTGCCGACCTACCCGTGTCAAGCCGTTCTGGGGTGCTGACTACCCATGTCAAGCCATTCTGGGGTGCTGACTACCCATTGGTCCTAACAACCGATCCTCGGGGACTATTTCACCCCTACTGCTACTATCACATATATCATAACATAACATATTATCAGACATATCTGGGGTGTCCGATCTACCCTTCGGTCCTAACGACCGAACTTGGGGACTATTCCCCTCCTACTACCACTATCACATATAACATATCATGCCAACGTATAAACATATCATCACATATTGTCATACATATCTGGGGTGTCTGACCTACCCTTCGGTCCTAACAACCGAATTCTACTACTATCACATATGCATATCACGCTAGCATATAACATATCAGGTAGTAGAAAACCTAGATGATATCACAAAGATAGTCATCTAACATACAACTCCTACTGGTGGGCCGGCATTGTGGCCGTAGACCCACCGCTACTGGAAGGTAACTCACCTCAAAGTAGTTGCTGATCTATGTGGGAACTGACTGTCTTCTGCTGCAAAGTCAAAGTCAACTGCCAGCTGGCCCGACTCGCCGAGTTGACTTGCTAACTCGCCGAGTCCCTATCCCTTTGTACGATCATAAACCCGTCTCTACTCGTCGAGTTAAGAATTGACTCAACGAGTCCTCCTTCTAAACTAAAGGCCAATAATCCTTCATCCTACTCGCCGAGTTGTATGAACAACTCGCCGAGTTCATCTTTATCCGAAGAACACTCTATGTTGAGACTCGCCGAGCTGTATGAACAACTCACCGAGTCTGTTCTTGAGGCAAGGAGATTGCCTTGAACTCGCCTAGTCATGGCATTGACTCGCCGAGTTACTTCATGAGTGAGTCTGGCTTCCGACCCACTGAGTCACACCCCATGACTCATTACTCCAACCCGCAACACGAAAAAGGGGAAAAACTCGGGGACTCGCGACTCGAATCGCCGAGTCAGATGAACGACTCGCCGAGTCTGCCACATGCAGATACTATACACGCGGTTCTGCTTGAATCCAGCTCATGTCATTCATAGATCTGGGTTTCTAGGGCCTGATTAACACGTAAAGTTTCCAACTTTACGTGTAAATAATCACCCATGAGGGTTTTAGGGCTCAAAATGCACCAAAATAGTAGATCTAGGGCTTTCATGCAATATGGCTCCATAAAGGCAGTAGATCCAAGCTCCTGAAGCTCAATCATGCATAGATCTAGAGGCTAAACAACTTATTACAAACCCTAAAACACAAACAAGCTTGGGAAAGGCTCAAGAAGGACTTTCATGGAGGTACAAGGGACAATAAGCATGAAAATAGAGGGAAACTAAGTTATACCTCAAGGAATCACTGAGATAACACAAATATGCCTGGCCTCCTTCTTCTCTTCTTGATCTACTCTCCTTCCCTCTCCAAATCTTCAAGAAAACACACAAAAATGCTTCAAACTCACAAGGAACAAGGCTTGAACGAAGTATAGAGCTCTGAGGGTGAAGGGGGCGAGCTTGGGGGCGGATAAGAGGGTTTAAATAGGGTGCAAACCCTTGAAATTTAGGGTTTCATCAGACAGTGGGGACTCTCCGAGTCCATAATATGGAATCGCCGAGTCTCCAACTTAAACGTGTTCCGGATCTCGTCTCTACTCGGCGAGTCGGACCTACAACTCGCCGAGTCCAAGGCTAAAAATGAAAAATACTAAGATAAATTTTACGTACCAGGAACCAGGTGCTACAAATCTCCCCCACTTATTTTAGACTTCGTCCTCGAAGTCTGCTGCTCGATCCTGAAACAGCTCGGGGTAATGCTCCATCATTTCTTCCACCGGCTCCCAAGTCCACTCTGACCCCTTTCGGTGCTGCCACTGCACCTTCACTAATTCCACCCTCTTGTTCCTTAGATCCTTCGACTTCCAGTTGAGGATTGAGACTGGGCGCTCAATGTAATTCAGGCTGTCATCAACCTGTATATCCTCTAACGGCACCACCGCTGGATCATCCACGAGGCACTTCCGCAGCTGGGAGACATGGAAGGTACTGTGGATGTAACTAAGCTCGGCTGGCAGATCCAGCCTATATGCCACCTTGCCCACCCGGGCTACAACCCCGAACGGACCAATGTATCCCGGGCCCAACTTGCCCCGCTTCCTGAATTGAATGACGCCTTTCCAAGGCGACACTTTCAGGAGAACCATATCCCTGACCTAGAATTCCAGGTCTGATCGACGCTTGTCGGCGTAACTTTTCTGCCGACTCTGCGCAGTCTGAAGCCTGCTTCGAACCTGCTGGATCCTCTCGGTCGTCTCGAGTACCACCTCAGTGCTCCCCATGACCCTCTGGCCAACTTTACCCCAACATATCGGGGTCCTGCACCTCCGTCCATACAACATCTCGAATGGGGGACGGTCAATACTCGCGTGGTAGCTGTTGTTGTATGAGAACTCAGCCAAAGGAAGATAGGTATCCCAACTACCACCGAAGTCTAATACGCATGCCCGCAACATATCCTCCAACGTCTGGATGGTCCGCTCGCTCTGACCATCCGTCTGCGGGTGAAAGGCGGTGCTAAAATGCAAACGAGTGCCCAACTCATCATGAAACCTCTTCCAAAACCTATAAGTGAACCGCACATCACGATCTGATATCACTGACACTGGCACACCATGCTGTGCCACTATCTCCCTGATATAGATATCGGCCAACTTTTCGGCCGAGACACTCTCCTGAATCGGAATAAAATGGGCGCTCTTGGTCAACCGATCCACGATGACCCAAATCGAATCCACTCCTCGCGCCGTCCGGGGAAGCTTCGTGATAAAATCCATCGTAATATCTTCCCATTTCCATAACGGGATATCTAACGGCTGCATCTTGCCATGCGGTCTCTGATGCTCGGCCTTGACCTTCCTGCATCAAACATCGCTCGACGTACCAGGCCACATCCCGCTTCATGCAGGGCCACCTATAGTTTAGACGAAGATCCCAATAGTCCTTCATCCTACTCGCTGAGTTGTATGAACAACTCGCCGAGTTCATCTTTATCCGAAGAACACTCTATGCTGAGATTCACCGAGCTGTGTGAACAACTCGCCGAGTCTGTTCTTGAGGCAAGGAGGTTGCCTTGAACTCGCCTAGTCATGGCATTGACTCGCCGAGTTACTTCATGAGTGAGTCTGGCTTCCGACCCACTGAGTCGCACCCCATGACTCACTACTCCAACCCGCAACACGAAAAAGGGGAAAAACTCAGGGACTCGCGACTCGAATCGCCGAGTCAGATGAACGACTCGCCGAGTCTGCCACATGCAGATACTATACACGCGGTTCTGCTTGAATCCAGCTCATGTCATTCATAGATCTGGGTTTCTAGGGCCTGATTAACACGTAAAGTTTCCAACTTTACGTGTAAATAATCACCCATGAGGGTTTTAGGGCTTAAAATGCACCAAAATAGTAGATCTAGGGCTTTCATGCAATATGGCTCCATAAAGGCAGTAGATCCAAGCTCCTGGAGCTCAATCATGCCTAGATCTAGAGGCTAAACAACTTATTACGAACCCTAAAACACAAACAAGCTTGGGAAAGGCTCAAGAAGGACTTTCATGGAGCTACAAGGGACAATAAGCATGAATACAGAGGGAAACTAAGTTATACCTCAAGGAATCACTGAGATAACACAAATATGCCTGGCCTCCTTCTTCTCTTCTTGATCTACTCTCCTTCCCTCTCCAAATCTTCAAGAAAACACACCAAAATGCTTCAAACTCACAAGGAACAAGGCTTGAACGAAGTACAGAGCTCTAAGGGTGAAGGGGGCGAGCTTGGGGGCGGATAAGAGGGTTTAAATAGGGTGCAAACCCTTGAAATTTAGGGTTTCATCAGACAACGGGGACTTGCCGAGTCCAGAATATGGACTCGCCGAGTCGCCAACTTAAACGTGTTCCGGATCCCGTCTCTACTCGGCGAGTCGGACCTACAACTCGTCGAGTCCAAGGCTAAAAATGAAAAACACTAAGATAAATTTTACGTACCAGGAACCAGGTGCTATAGAGAGGTTACAACCATACTAAATAATGACAATTTCATCTGTCTTCGCGTTAGTGAACATCGACTGAAAATAGAATAAGGTTATAGTCACCCTAGACTGATATAGTCTAACTGTAGCGAACAGCTCAGGTGTGGGGGTGTCATCCCCGTATACTCAAATCCCCGCTCTCCTTCCAAGAGACTTTGATTATAACTACAGGCTACGATCGAACACTTAATAGGTGTCAACCGACAAAAACTCACTAGATCCTTAATCGAATTTACGTGAAGATAAACATATAAAACTCATTCCAGGCCCAACGAACCATGTAAGTGAGCCACCAGGGCATCGCTAAACATGTGAGTCATTTCAAGACCTAATAGAAATGAGATTTATATAACATAGGCCCAAAATATATGAAAAAAGACAACTAAGGCCCATTTCACATGTAAGATATTTATAGGCCCAAATAGTATTCAAAACCTATCAAACATATAAATGGGCCATTAAGGCCCAATAACCTAGAAATGATCAAAATTAATCTATTTGTTAGTTTATTATTGGTCTTGGTTCAAGTATTCACTAAAATAGCTTAAAAGGCCCACTTTTGTAAAAATGACATTCTTGGCCCATTAAGCCAAAAATTTACAATTAAGGCACAATTTTTGTAAAAATAACACTTTAGTCCCCATTTTGTTCAAAACTTGTGTTTTTGACTAGTTTGTGATAAAAATAACATTTTAAACCCATTTTTGTCAAAAATATCATTTTTGGCTTGATTTTTATGAAAATACACATTTTTCTGGTTTTTGGCTTTTCTGACCTAGTTATTGGAAAATTTGTAGAAAAATTATCGTAAGTCAAAATTTGGATCCGTAAATTCTAGAAGTTTGGAAATTTTCTCTACTTTATTCACAATGTTTCTCAAAATTTTTAATGGCCTCTAACAAGGGTGAAATTGTTCACCTTCACAGGCTGGTCCGAAATTATTTCAAATATAATAGGCAGTTTTGTAAAATTTGCCAAAAATTGTAGAAAGATCGTATGAAAATGTGAGAGTAGTCATTTTAAACATATAAACCTGAACTTTTTTCATGTAAAACAGTTTTGAAAAATATTGTCATTAAGTTGGTCATAACAGTCCGAGATTGGACCAAAACTTTTCTGTTAAGGGCTGAATTTTGAGTTTAGTTTATAGATCTTTGAACACAACACTCATTTTTGCTATTTTAAATGTATAAATCCCAGATATACAAGTTTACATGTATTATATGTGATAACACATATGTTTCACAAGGTTTTCATGTAGATCCAAGTGATAAACTTGATATTCTTAACATATTTTTAGATTTATGAAGTAAATAGCACATAATCAACAAATAAGTTATGAAAAACACACATATTCATGCATATACACATAGATCTACATAAAACAAATTGTATTCTCCCCCAAAACCAAATAAAAATCAAAAATAGGGGCTATGAACTCACCTTTGCTTGTTGTTCTCGGTTTCGAAGAAGATTGGAAGAAGGTGGTGTTGTTTTTGGGCCTAGTTTGCTTCTTTAATGGGATCTTCGAATTCTAGGGAGTTTTAAGAGTATTATTTACACACCCTTGATTAGAAGGAGTTATCTTGACATAAAATTGTGTTATAACACTTGAATATGCAAGAACTTACCAAGGAGTGATGACTCTTTGGTGGTAAACCTTCTTGAAGTTGCTCTAAATCTCGAGAATCTTAGAAGCAAGTAGGGATGTTCTTGAGAGATTTCGAGGTGTTTGAAAGTAAGTGTGTGTGTGTGGTGCTTTTGGTCGAGAATAAAAAGAAGGGAGGGAAGAAAGAGAGTGAGGTGATGGAAGTTCTTGATGCATGAGATTTCTTGCATGGAATACCACAATGTAATAAGTATGTGTCTAATTCTCCTTAATTCCTTTCTTTTTTTTTTTTTTTTTTTTATACATGGGCCGAGCATTTGGGCTTGGAGAAACAAGAAAATAGTTTATCTTGGGACAATGCTTGATCTTGTCGAAACCATAAGTCCATTAGGTAGGTTTTCGGCCCATTGGCTTTTAGGATGGTTTATGGTCCAATAAGCATAAAAGAATGAGTTTTATGGCCTATTAAGGCTAATTAAATCAATTATGGCCCAATAAGGCCCATTAGGGCTAATTAGTTTATTTTGGACCCATTATGGCACAAAATGTTAAGTTTTAGGAATGTGGGTTCATTTAGAGCCCATTCTAGTCGAATTGAATGCTTATTGATCTGTTAGGCCCATAAGAAAATCCTAGTCCATAAAGAACTTAAACTGGGATTTCTAAGGTTTTCATCCCTTAGTTGAGCATATGAGATGTATTTGGATGAGCATAGAGTAAGATATTCTCTTAGAGTACCGATTATTATACTATTTGGATGAGCACTCTGCTTCCTTTGGTTCGGATGAAGGAGCAGCAAAACCACCTTTTCCTTTGGACCCATTTGAGGAAGATCCATCATGAGACTTTACCTTGGGATTCTTAGAGGGATCTTTCCTCTTCTTCCCCTTCCTATGTCCAATAGTCAAAACCGGGGCAGAAACAGTAGGAGTGGTTGCGACAGCTTTGCCTTTCAACCCACTTTCAGCCGTTCTTAACAACCTTTGAAGTTTGCTCAAGGTGACTTCCTCCTTGTTCATATGATAAGTCATTTTGAGCTGATCATAACAGGGAAGTAAAGAGTGGAGAATGATATCAATCTCTAACTATTCGTGAAAGTTGACATTAAACTTTAGCAAACCATCCACATACCTTTTCATTCTTTGCAAGTGGCTCGTGATGGACTCTCCATCTTTCATCTTGGTTGTTATCAACGAGGCGATAATCTCATACCTTTCTTGACGCACACTTTTATGGTACTTTTCCATTAAATCTTGGCACATCTCGTAATGCCAGTAGTCCTTTTAGAGCCGTTGTAGCTCAGGAGTCATAGCCGTTGTATCTCGTGAGCCCTATACTCAACTATTTCTTCAGCAGAAGCTTTAGTTTCATCTATCTCTTTGAGCTTTTCATTGATGACATATTATTTTTCCTCATATCGTAGGGCCATGCGGATGTTGCAGATCTAATCATTAAAATTGGACCCATCGAAGGTGACCCTCCCACAAATGTTCATAAGAGAGAAGGATCTTGAGGAGTTCGAGCTAGAAGCGTTGTTTGAGCCAGACATCTGAAAAAAGAAAAGGAACAAAGTTTAGATTAGATAAGAAATCCTTAATATAACACCCAAATGAAATATTAAGGCTAGGATCAAACACTATAATTCACAATTCGGAAGAGGGATGCCGTAATCCAATTGCAAATTATATGAAGGTAGGTAAATGACGATTTACCAATTCCACCACGAAAAACGAAATGAACAATTAGGTTTTAAATGAAATAAAATTTCAAGATTATTTTGAGATTCATTGAACTTTTAAATGGCATTTTTAATCTCGATTATGACCTTCAAGTTTGTGACTGGGATACCGAGGATCACAAACAAGGTGTGAATAACCATGCAAATTAGCTTGGTACTCTCGAGTCATTTTCCACCTAATTAATGTGTCGGTTAAACACACACGCTCCATTGATCTATGATAATTCTCTAGATACCCTTTGCCACCCTTATTAGTCCAAGCTAGTGTGCCGGTTAACCACACATGCTCCGCTAATGACTTTGACAAGGTGCAAAGTGCAATTTCATGGAATAGCATCATTTTCACATTTTTTCCTGAAGTAACTAAGATTCGGAATTTACAAAAACATTTAGTTACTTTATAATATTCATTATACTTATTAATGAGGAATTAATGTCCTCTCCTTCCCGTTCGGCTAATGAACCTCCACAAGTCAAGAGTGCGGTGGGTAAGAGTGGATACCCAATCGCGGTCAATTTACAGGCCGCTTCCTTAAACACCCCTTATAGACCAGCTTCGTGAATGAGGCTTACTAATGGTAAGGCTTACTCATCTTATACATACATATATATATATATATATATATATATATATATATATATATATATATATATATATATAGAGAGAGAGAGAGAGAGAGATAAGTTCAAATGTTTTCACTATCTATTGTGTGCATGTATGATTGATTCTGGACGAATCATTTTAATTATTTTAAGAAAGTAATTAATGCATATTAAATGCTGAAGATGTAATTAATATCCATTATATCTTCAACATGTAATATGCATTAATTACTTTCTTAAAATAACTAAAATGATTGGTCCAGAATCAATCATACATGCACACAATAGATAGTGAAAACAAAATAACCTAACCCTATATATATATATATATATATATATATATATATATTAAGCTTTTAAAATTATAATAGTATAAAGGTTGTATTTTAATCCTTTTAAAACACTAGGGTATTAGAATTTAGTATTTCAAAATTAAAAACTTTTTAAATAAAATTTTAAATTCCAAAACTTGAGGGTAAGTTATGAAACTATTCAAAACTTCTAGATCAAATTTAAAATAATTAAAATAATTATATAATTTTATCTTTTTCAAAATTTGACCTAATCTAGTTTTATTTGGTAAAATAAATTCAAATCAAATTTTACAAATAATTAATTTATCACATAATCTTCTAATTATCTTAAAATTTGACCATTATCTTTCAATTAGATGAGGATATTCATTACCATAATAGAAAATTTGATTTTAATCAGTTAACACAACTTATTGTAATTATCCTTATCTAATTTAGTCTTAAAATCTGAAAATTCTGCAATCAGACGAGTCAACTCGTCGAGTTAGGCTTTGGACTCATCAACTTGCCTCAACTCGTCGAGTTCATCTGGCAGAGTCCAAATTTCGATTGCTTTCAGTTTTGAACAATTAACCATGGCATCAAATATAACAGAGAAACACCCTAAGCTTTGATACCACTGATGGGTTTTGAGCACTACAACATTCCTATGGTGTACATACAACCCTAATGCTTTGGATCTAGGTTTTTCTCAAGTTATACATGCAAATTATTTTCTAAAGCATGAACCCTAGTCTAGCATACAATTTTCAAGATTTATAACTAAAAACAAAGTTAGATGAATACCTTTTCCTTGTAGCTTGTAGACCTTGACCTTCAAGAGCTTAGTGCCTCAATTATTGCACCTCTAATGTAACATCCCAAAAATCAAGACCAAAAATTTCATTTTCAAATCATTCATCAAGCCATAGTTATCAATTATAAACATAAGTAGTTATATCAAATTAGAGTATCTTTTCAAAACATGTTCATTTTATCAGAATAAACATCCCAGGCTAAAGCTTATTGGTGTGTGCGATACAGTCAAACTGAGATCTTCCCTCCGCTACCAGAAGTACCGGAAACCAAAACTGAAAACCATAAGCACGAAGCTTAATGAGTTCCCCAATCTACCACATACCATACATATAACCACATACTGGGCCCCGCACGCTGCATCGAGACTTGCCCGACATCGGACTCGCTCAGGCATTGGGCCCCGCCTGGCATCGAGCCCCGCTCGGTATACAGATTTGTCTCTCTCAGGCTTCGGCCGTCTCTGGACCTCGCCCTGTACACATACAAACATATAACGTACTAGCGCATAAAGAACATGCTCTACAGTACTTCTGTTCGAAGGCCTCTCCTAACTTGGGCCCCACACTTGGTCTACAACTCATGAGCTATGGAACCCCGTCCACACTCCTATTGTCAATGAGATACGGGCCCCCACCCACACTCACTACTCTCGGGCCTCGCCTCTACTCTGCTAATATTGATATATGGAACCCCATCCATACTCAGTTAGTGATGAGGTACGGGACCGCGCCCACACTCACCTCCCTACCAGGCACATACAGGTATCACAAAGACAGCAAGTATAATCTAACATGCACATATAAATCTTCCTCGGGCTTGCCCCGACATCAGAACCTAGTCCAGAACATACTACCATGTAAACATACTTCGGGCTTGCCACGACATCGGACCTTGGTCCGGAACCTATCCTATCGACACATGCAAGAATCATGAAGACCTCTAGCATACTAACATTCCTCGGGCCTTGCCTAACATCGGATCGTAATCTGGAACATATAACAAAAAATGCATAGGGCTAACCCCCGGGTCTTCCTACTATATAAGCATAATGGGCCAGCATTGTGGCCTTAGACCCATGCACACAGTGACGAGACTCACCTTGCACTGCTAAAGTCATGTTGATATCCCTCTAGCTGCTATCTGACAATCCTCAAACTGTTGATCCATCGTCTCCCCGAGCTACCAATACCCAAAATATCACTTTGTCCAAATCAAGAATCACTCTTAGGGAAAAATGATTATTTTACCCCCTTAATCAAACTTGGTCCATATCTAAGGCCCAAATCATGATCTACAAAGGCCCAACACTAGGTAGGCTTCCCAAGCCCACTAGTGGCCCACTAATGGCCCACTTTGCTAAATTGGGTCGAATCCCTCCAACAAGCCTTACCCTATGCCCAAACATCTTCTTGGCCCACATTATCTGACTTCTGATGGCCTACTAAGGCCTAAAGAACCAAAATCCCCTTGCATGGCCCAAACCGAGGCCCAAACCCATATTTGATGAGTACGCTGGGCGTATTCCTATGTACGCTAAGCGTACAAGCTAAATGGTGCGTATGATGGGCGTACCTGTATGTACGCTTAGCGTACTCCCCTGTTAAGTCACTTTCCCATTAAGTTCTTAATATTCTACTCTAGAAGCTACAAATACAGATCCAAGTCCTTTTCAACGTCTTAAATCATAAAGTCCCTCACTTGGTGGCTTGCAACCGACCAACAGAGCCCAAACTTAAAATGTGATGACTAACTTCCATGGAAATGGTCTTAACTCATGCATGAACCCATTAGGACATCCAAGATGGCAACTTTCTACCTTAGGGACTCATTTAGAACCGAGAGTAGCAACTCCAAGTCCTAGAAATTGGATTAGGCCACAAAGCTTCAACCTTTGGACCAAAATGGTCCAAAAACTCAATCTAAGAGATATAAGGAGACAATCACCAAGTTTACATATTTATATCTTGAAATGGTTAGAAATGGAACCACAATCTTGGATCTACTGCTTCCCCTTTGATCCACCACCTTGCTATATTCTTCGCTTGCTTGGAAAATTGCCTTCACAACACCAAATTGCTCTCTAATGGCCTCCAAAGCTCCAAGAACACTCAAAGGAGGAGTAGGGTTTCGTGGTGGTTGACTAAAGATGAGAACGAGGCTGGTCCTTGAGGTTATAATGTTCTTTATATAATGACACACCCAAAAATTTGGGTTTGGGGACTCTGAGCGTATGCTGGGCATACGCCTCTCCGCACTCACATCCATAAATCCTTATACGCTAGGCATAACCCAGCTTACGCTGGGCGTACCCAGCTAAACACACGCATGCATTCCTTGCATGCATGGGCTGCCTTGTCACAAAATTCCATTAGGGGCTAAAATTGACAATAACTTCAAAATGCCATAACTCCTTCATTCTAAGTCTGTTTCTGACGAAATTGATATCCAGGAAAAGGTAGCAGGAAGCCCTACACTCCTAGCCACACCCCAAGCCTAAAAACTTATGGATAAAAGCTGAGACCCCATAAAATACTGAATCGCTTATACCGTGGGCCTCCGAAACCACAACCGAAGTACTTATCAAAACAGGGTGTTATATCCAATGAGTCACAAACACCAAGTAGCAATTGGAAGAATATGAGAGAGGTAGGGTTTCAGGTAAAACCCTAATTTGATTGCTTAAGCCTTAAGCAGTCCAGTAGATCCTTCCAGAAGGCCCCCTTTGGACGAAATCTATGTGGGATACACATAGAATTTCGTCCACCCCTTGCTAGGGATACATAAGCCCAACTTGCAACTATCATATAATTACAATATCAGTCACCGTAATTTAATCAGTCTCTTTTGATCACCAAATTAATTCGTAATTAATTTCTGATCAATACTAATTAAATAATATGATTTCTCAATTAATATATTATTCTTATAATATATTAATAAATCACAATTAACCTCTTTCTCCATAATTTATCCTATCAAATTATTATGGTGAAGGCAACCCAAAAGGACCATGCTACTATCGAGTCAAATACATACCAATTATAGTTATGGGCTTATACACCTAATCTTAAAACCGTGAATTTGGATGAGTGGTGACCTGGTTTAGTGTAGATTTTGCGCTAGTTATGAAGGTGTAGCAATTGGCGAGGGAGTTTTAGGACCTTCTCCAGACGACTGAGACCATGACAGAGATCACTACCAAGTTCTAAGAGGGTGCTTTGTTGGTTCTGCTCTATACAATGGGTGAGGAAATGAAGAAGGTAAGGTATCATGGTATTCTAAGGGATGACATCAGGGAGTTTATGAGTTTGTCAGGGTACGATACCTTGAATGATATGATTGTTAGAGCCTGAGAGTGGGAGATAAATTCAGGGCACCTCGGGAAGAGGAAGTCAAAACAGATTCAGATTGCGGTGGGCTAGAAGAAGAGGCCCAATACTAAGGATTCACGTTGGGAGGCCATCAGGGTCGGAGCCAATGTGCCAAGTGAGGAAGGATGTTAGGAGACAGGCCGAGGATGTTTCATTTGTGCACTGATGGGTCATATCGGTAGGGATTGCCCTCGAGAATCGATTTTGTTATGTTTTTACTACAACCTAGTGGGCTACAAGAATGCTGACTGTCGGGAGTTGATGAGGGGAGTGGTGAGGGCACCTGCTCCAGCGAAGCTGAGGATTTCTGATAATCACGAGGGCAGAGAGGAGGTTTCCGTGGGGAGGAGTCGAGTGTTGCAGACATAGACCGAGGGGATCCAAATTCCATGAAATTGATATTGTAGGTATTTCATGCTCTTATTAATAGTGCTTATGATTGTATAATTATGTGTGAGATGATGTATATGCTTTATCTAAGTCTCCATCTAGAAATTAGAGTTTTCTGCATGATGGTCTAGATATTTTATCTTGAGAATCTTCATATGCCATTTTGCATACCGAGATACATGTTTAGGGGATAATTGGGCAAGCCAGTCTAGATTTCGACGTGGGAGGCATCAACCATCATCGGGACAAGCTTAAAGCAAGAAAGGATCAACAGTCAGTTGGATCATTAGTGGTATCAACGAGAATTCAAGGAATCCTCAAGGTGAGCATCTCGGGTTCGAATGCAGGGTACGTAATAGGTTCTTCATGGTTTTAAGGTAAGGAGGAATGTGTTTGATCATGGTTGTAAGATTAATAGTCGTCTAGTTTATGGGAATATTAAAACTTGAGTTGAAGAAAATCTGTCTTGAATGAAAGGTATAAAAGATCGTTCAAAATGCAAGTGACGGATGGGCATTTATCAAAGTATAAATTTAGGAGTGCTTGTATCGTTAAGGAAGGATGTCCATTTATTGTTGACAAGCTTTGAATCAATTACTACAATTGCTATGGAAAGAGCCGAAGTAAACCATCACTCTAGGGTGTGAGTGATGATTTAATCGCGTAGGTTAGTTTGGCTGTTTGGATTGTTGAGAGGATTTAAATGGACATCAATGGAAATATATATGCTGCATTTATTTTTTGATAAGTAGGTAGTTGGATTGGCGGTCCATCCATTCTGGTCAACGGTTACAGTTCTGTGACATGAGCTGAAGTGGTTTAAGGATTTGGAGTTGTATTATGGGAAGTATTGGGGATTAATGAGCCCGTTGAATTTTCGGGAAGTGTTCATCTAGTTTTAGAATATGTGGGATCGCTAAGGTTGACTAGTAATGGAATGCCAGTTCTTGTATGCCCTAGTTGTAGACAGTCTGCATTGTAAGGTTGTGAGATGGATTGGGAATCCATCAAATTCTTTGTGGATTGGAAGAGTGCGGTCGAATCTAAGTGGGGGGAATCATGGGTCTAAAGGTTTCACAAGAATGGATTCAGGTTGCAAGTTATGTTAGAGCCTTGCTGTCTATTCTTGTCTGATTAAGGCTCTGGGGTTCGATGCATAACCCAACCACCCGATTGGATTATAGTCGGATTCGGGTTCGACTCATGATGATTGGGGCTGGTATGTAAATGGACAGTAAGACCATGGGTGGGCCCATGACAGTATGGAAGTGTTGTAAGAGTACGGGGTAGCCGTAGCATTCACCAAGTTATTACATAGTTGTGTAAGTGTTGTAAGATTGCGACGGGGTCGTAGCATTCATCAACATGAGGTAGGCCATTGTGTGATTGGTCGGTTGGACCAAGGAAAGATCAGCAAATACCGGGGTCAAGGCGGATATTATTGATGGAGAACCACTCCGTGCATAGTACAAGGATTGTTGGATCTTAGGCAATGTGGGGTCGTTCGATTATGTAGTATAGGTGAGAGCTGGAGGGATTGAACAGAGGAAGGTATCGAGTTCATTTAAAGAGAGATAAATTCTGGGTCAATGGTTGGCATCCGTGTGGTGGTTAGGCTCTACAGTGGGTTGAAGACCTTATATTTCAGTTCAATGAAAGGTTGCCCTAGAATTGGAAGAGTTTGGATAAAATGCAAGTGTAAACCCTTGGATTTCAGGATGGGAGTTATATTCCCGGTTGACGCAAAGGGGGGGGGGGTTGAGAGTCATATTGGAAATCACCCCAAATCTCAAATGAAGAATTCAATAGTAATGGATGGTTGGATATGATATCCTTGGTTGGATTAAGAGGCCTTTTGCAGCCATTATGGCAGGCGAGCTAGGATAGCTCTTGCTAGATTGACCCTCATTCAGGGTTCGGTTGGTGCGTCTACTTGAGACTATCAGCTCAGAAACTAGTCAGAAATCTGGTATATCGGTTAATTGGTAGGTAAGTACAAGAACACGGAGGTATCGGTTGCATCAGAAATGTAATTGTGGGAGAAAAAGATGAGCCTGAGATGGTACTAATGTTGGAAACTCATGTTAGGAGTTGCCTTGTTATCAAGTGAATGGTTTATTGGCCAGGGTTGGAAAGGTTATTGCTCAGTTGGGATTGCAAAATGGAGTTGGATTGGCAGTGATTCAAAATGGTTTGTATGTCAGGGATTCAGACAAGGTCTTAGGCTTTTGGATTTCGGGCAAGGTGGTGATGGTTATTCCTCAGTGGTTAACACTTGTAGGGTAAGGGTCTGTTCATCATCAGGATTTGGAAACCCTGCTAACATTGGGTTTGGTGATAGTCATAGAAGACCATTGTTTGTAACAGTCAACTTCTCTGTCCTTATCGCGGTTGTGGATGAATTGTGAAGTTGTCTGGCATACTTAGTTTGGTAAGGAATGATTCCGAGTACGAAATATAATTTAAGTGGGGGAGATTTGTAACACCCGATTCAAAGTACTTCTTTGTTTAGATCCTTGGTGTGTAAATGTTTTGCAGATTTGGTCCCTCGGGGGCAGTTTAACCAACTATGGAAAAGTTGGAGTACACTGGGCGTACTCCTTGTATGCTTGGCATACACATGCAGGCGACAAACCCTAAATTTTAGGGTTTGTACCATATTTAAATAACATTATAGCCCCTTAGTTTCTCATTTCTCAACCACCATTGCCATTAGAGTACCATTTCGAAACACTAACTTTCCTTAAAGAGTTTTGACCCTCTTGAGTGTGTGTTTTAGTGTGTGTTGGTAAAAGTTGAAGAAGAGGAGCTTGGAGGAAGGAGCTTTGATCAAAGGGAACTTGTAGATCTATAATTCTCACATCATTTCCAGCTTCATTGAGGTATAAAGCTTGGAACTTGCTCCTTGTTTACTTAGATCTACTCTTTATGAAGTTTTGGTCCCCTTTTGGTCATATGATGAGGTCTAGTGGATTCCTTCCACTACAGTAGTTAGGAATTTCTTCTTTTGATATTACTGAGGTCCTAAGTCCATAAAGTTAGCATCTTGATGGTTTTGGATCAACCATGCATGAGTTTAGGCCATTACGGTGAACGTAGAATGCTAAAAGTGAGGTTTGGGTCCATATAAGCCATGAAAAAGGCTATAAGTTCATGACATTATTGCTTAAGACATTTGATAAGACTTGGATATGAATTTTGGATTGTTGGTTGCAAGCATTAAGCAATTAATGAAAAAGTGCTTAATGGGCATGTACGTTGGGTGTATGTATGTGTACGCTATGGTTACGCTGCCCATTCCCCGATCATGGCTCGCTTGGTGGTACGTTGGGTGTACCCAGCTCGTACGCTGTGCATACTAGGAATCCTTGAAGAACGTCGAGCGTAAGCCTGAGTACGTTGGGCATACTCAGCTATCGTTGACTTTGATTGACTTTGTCGATTTGGGTCATTAGTCTTCTTGGATTGGGTCCATGATGGGTTTTCGGCCTAATTAGGAGGTTGGACCTTATTGGTCTTTTGATGCTATTGGATTGGGCTTTGGATTTGGACCAAGTAAGGAAAGGGTAAAATGGAATTTTACTCTGAGGGTTGGACATCAGACTAGGATTTTGATTATGGGTCGTGGATTAGCTATTAATTGGATGTTATTTGATGGTGTTAGAGCGGGATTTTTCCGCTTTAGCAGCCCGAGTTTTTATCTGAGATATTCAGTAGCTAGAGGTGAGTCTTCTCACTATATCCATGGGTCAAAGGTACTAATGTCAGCCCATTACTTGTTATGTGGAATGCTAGTTGTCTCTATGATACTTGCATGAAAGAACAGGATCTGGCCCCTAGCTATTGTGTGAAAGACCAGGATTTGGCCCTTGGCAATTGTTTGAAAGACCTGGATTTGGCCCCTGACAATTACATGAAAGACCATGATCTGGCCCCTGGCAATTGCATGAAAGACTAGGATCTGGCCCCAGACACTCGTATGTAAGATTGGGATTTGGCCCTCGACATTGCAAGGAAAGACCATGGGGTAGCCCATGGCTCCTGTATGTTTTGGTATGTGGTGTTTTAGGGAACTCACTAAGCTTTGTGCTTATAGTTTTCAAATTATATTTCAGGTATTTATGTTTTCAAAAGGAAGGTCCCGATTTGATCGCAACACATCCACCTAGGTTTCTGCACTTTATGATTTTGTGAATTGTACTCTAATAACTATTTTACTCTAAAATACAATTGAATAATTGAAATGGTTAAATGGTGTTTGTGGTTGAACTAAAAATAAAATTGCTAGTCTTAACTTTTGGGATGTTACAATCGAGTATAAAGATGTTGTTTCTTAGTTCTAGACTTCAACACAAACCCAATCAAGATTAAGGGGGCTAAATACTGATCTTATCAATATTGAATATGCCATAAATAGATCCAAGTGTTTTAGAAAAGTCCAAGTGTTTTAGAAAAGAGACTCGAACTCGAAGTTATAAAAAAATCTCGAAATATGATGTCTATGAGAAGATTGCAAGCTTTTTGAGGTCATGTTCTTGATTCAAACCGAGCACACCTGATCTTAAATGTTAAAGAACATAAAAGACATCATTTGAGATGAATGTAAAACAAAAATTCCAAATATGTGTAATGATTCTAACTAGGTATATATCTCTCTTTAATTTAATAGTTGACGACATAATAAATATTTAATGATTTATAATTATATAATATAAATTGTCATTTAACATTCATAAATGTATATAACTATAAATAAATATTTAAAATTTATACAAATTATAAATATCGAATATATAGCATGTATTCTCCCCAGAAAAGCATTAAAGAGTTTAAAAGTGGGGTTGTGAATACTCACTTCATTCCATGCTTTTAAACCATTGCGAAGTTTTGATCGGGGTCCAGATTTGGAACGACACAGATGACACTTATTTTTTTAAGAAACATTTCAAAAGGGTTGTATATCTAGTCAAAACAAATCTTAAAACTCCATTTTTTGTCCTCGGAGCTCGCCATAATCTTGCTGGAATCCTCATCGGCGACGACTGGCTGTGGGCTTTTGTAGTGGTTGTTGGCTGCGACGGAGGAGAGATGAGGTATGTGGGAAGGGTTCGTCGATGCTCAAGGGACCTCGTTGGAGAAACAAGTGGCTACTATACCCCGATGGCAAAGCAACGACGGTGTCGGGTGGCTCCGGTAGTTGGAAACCGAGAGAGAGAGAGAGAGAGAGAGAGATCGTGGAGAAAGGGGCAACACCCTCTCTCTTATATAGAGAATTTGTGACCACATCATTTTGAAAAATGTCTCCATAAATTGCGTGCCATGTGTCACCATTCTAATGGTGATACGTGTCACTTTCTTGATCCGTGTGCCATATTCCGACGAAAACGATATCTCATATGTTTTTTTTTTGAAAATACTAGTTCGATATCCCGAAAATTACAGTTCGAAATATGTAAATGTTTTTACCTAAAGAAAGACATAAGTATGTCAAATATGCGTCAAAATCGTTTTTCGGGGGATTCTCAGTTCAACGATTCGACTGAGGTTTTGTGAAAGTGTTATAACTTCGTGATGTAAAACTTTTGAAAGTAGAATCAAATACTAAAGTATTGTCTGATTCCAAAAACATTTTCAAAATCACTTAACGAATGAGTAACTATTCCAACTAATTGTTTGAAGTGACATTTTCAGGTCGTTACATGCGGCATACTGATATTTTACGGTTCATTAACTTTAAACGGTCTTAACCTTTGCATACTTACTCCATTTTGACGTTCTTTATATCCACGAAATCATATTCTTGTACCCTATCTCATTAGAGTATTGTTTGTACATAATAATACTTAATACATAAATCTTACTTTTAACGTATTAATTCATTACTTATGTATATTGAATAGTGTTTGTTTGTCAACGATCTAAATCCATCAAAGACTAAAATGGTATTCTATATGTATTTCTAAGTGTAAAAACTTCAATTGCATTAAAAGTGTGGAATATAACACATTAGGTCTATTACATTTGTGTGCTCACGGTGACTTAGACCGGTGAACGATGACCTAATTTTAGTAGTTGTCACAAAATTTGACAGCATGGATCGTAGCATTAAGAATATTACTCTATATATTCACACCATACAAGTAGGGTGTGATAATTGTAGCGATCCACATCTTATAAAAAATTGTGACTTGTGAGATTGAGAGCAAAAAGGCACAATCTTGTTACTCAAGTGGAGATAGATATGATGAACTGGAGAAAACTGAAGAATGAGTGGAAACCATACGATAAGCACAAGAAAGTGAAAGAAGAAAAGTATTTGAAACAAGGTCGCGGTTTTTACCAAAAAGAGCAACCAACACCCGAAAAGAAACCTGATTTCGAGGAAATTTTAGCTCATTTTGCCAAAGCCTCCAAAAAGCGCTATAATGATATCGAAGCTAAATTGAAAGACCAACAAGCTACCTTGAGAAATCAGCATGCCTCCATCCTAAACATAGAAAAACAAGTCAGAAATTTTTTGAGACTTTTGTACAAACGATTACCGGGCACCCTTTCGAGCAACATTGAGACTAACCTGAGAGCTTATGTATTAACTGTCACTACTCAAGGAGAATAAAAATATGAAGCATTGGTACTCATACATACTTCCCATGCATCCGATAAACAACAGCCCAAAGAAGAAGTTGAAAAAGATAAAAAAAGAAAATGGAACTGCAACCGATTTCTCGCGACCTGGTGAGCATACCACCACGATGCAGTCAATCTAGTAGAATACTAAAATTCCTTTTGTTGAGTCGTACCAACTGCCATTGCCATATCTGGGTAGACAGAAGATGTTCCAATTAGAACAAGAGCACAAGAAATTCATGAAGTAGGTCAAAGCACTATTAATCAACATGACATTCTTTAGATGCGTTACTCAAACGCTAGGATACTCGAAATTTATAAAGGAATTCTTAGAAATCGAAAGGAGTTAGAGCAAGCTTCAAAGGTAGTTCTTAATGAACAATGTTCGACAACAGTTATGCAGGAGATTCTGGAGTTAACATTAATCTAATGCCTTACTCATTTTACAAGAAACTAGATTATCTGGAATTAAATTCGAAAAGGATAGCTATTCATATGGCAAACTGGGTCGTTACATATCCTCAAGGTATAATCGAAGATCTACTCGTTAAGATTGGGAAATTTGTTTTTCCAATCGAATTTGCTGTCATCGACATGAAATAAGACGCTGATATCTTGATCATCCTTGGGAGACTATTCCTAAGCACTGCAAGAGCCATAGTTGACATTCACGACTCTAAGTTAACTGTAAGAGTGGGGTATAAAGAAATTGTGTTTGGAGTTATTCAAGCTATTAAGTCTTCACAAGCGAGCAATGATGAATTCTTCTTCATGGATGGTGTAGATGAAGCAATCCAAGATGATTCCAAGATATTACACGAAGAACATAAGGATTTTGATGAACTTATGGAATTGAAGAAGCAATGCAAGATGATTCTAAGACGTTCATAAACCAGCAATACACACACAAACACATACAAACACACACATACACACACACACACACATATATATATATATATATATATATATATATATATATATATATATATATATATATATATATATATATATATAATTACCTATTCACATATTATGCAATTACACATGCATGTATATCTAGATTATGTATATATCATGTAGGGTGTTAGATATTGCATCATTGGGTTTATAATAGTTAGCCCATTTTGTATATGGTATTGGGCCTGTCCAGCCGTCTCATTAGTTAGGGTTTGAGTATTTATAGTGCATAAATGCACCGTAGATTGTTAAGGTTTTTGCTTAGATATCTTTTGTAACCCTAACACACCTCTACAGTTGAAATTCTTTATCGGGTTCATCTGGGGCATGACTTTTAATCATTCAGCATATGTTTGATCATCTTAGGCTCTATTTGATATGCATCTGACCGAGTCAGGTCAGACATTGTTGGCTGACTCGATCAGACAAAAGGTGTTTGATAGAAAAAATATTGACGTCTGACTCGGAAATCAAGGTCTGGCCGAGAAAGAAGTTGGGAGATGGCTGACTCAGAAAGAAAGCAAGACTTTCCAATAGTACCCTTGGCTTTAATAAAAATTAGCAGCTAAAATGAAGGTTACAGGAATAGAACTTGGGTCTCCTTTGTAGAAACAATGGTGTTTACCAGCAAGCTAAAGGGCTTTTTGTGTTTTATCTTTAAAATAATATATTTAATGTTTATTATGCTGGAAGCTTTTGTATACATTATTATTATTATTATTATTATTATTATTATTATTATTATTATTATTATTATTATTATTATTATTATTATTATTATTATTGTAACGTCCCAAAATTCAAGACTAAAAATTTCTTTTAATTAAACATTACTTTAAGCAAATTCATCATTTCAAAACATAAACAGAGTGTTAGTTTCCAAAATACATGTTCGCTATCAGAGTAAATATTCCCAGGCTGTCTAAACTATGGTGTGTGTCATGCGATCACCCGAGCTCTTCCCACCGCTACCGAAAGTACCTGAAACCAAAACTAAAAGTCGTAAGCACGAAGCTTAGTGAGTTCCCCACCCTACCACATACCATGCATAACCAAATACTGCACATACTGGGCCTCGCCCGCTACAACGGCCCCGCCGCTCCAGGCCCCGCCTGGCTTCGAGGCCCGCTCGGATACAGATCTGTTTCACTTAGGCCTCGCCTATCACAGGGCCTCGCCCACTAACATATAATAGCACATAAACATATTACATCACATTCATAAGCTAAACACATACTAACGGATCTTGCTGTAAGGCCTCGCCTATCTCTGGGCCCCATCCCTGTCGTGCTACTGATGAGTCATGGAACCCGTCCATACTCCTGCTGATAGTGAGGTGCGGGCCCAGCCCATCCTCACTCCTTCCCTAACTAGGGCCTCGCCCCTGATCTGCTGCTACTGAGATATGGAACACCATCCACACTCTGCTATTGGTGAGATACGGGACCTCGCCCACACTCACCTCCCTACCAGGCACATACAAGTATCACACAAAAAACAAGTATAAACTATCACATAAACCATTCCTTGGGCACCCGCCCTCTATCATTGGACCTCATCCCAAATATCATACTAGCATATTGTGCCTAGGGCTAACCCCCGGGTCTTCTACTCATAACTACATGGGCCGACATTGTGGCCATAGACCCATTCATACAAAGGGAAACTCACCTGCACTGGCTGAACTGGCTGATGAACCCACTAGCTGCTGCCCGACAACTCTCTGAACTCCTACTCCACTCGCTCCCCAAGCTACCAATATCAATGCAACACTGAGTCTAACTGACCCCCGAAAGACAACCAAGTCAACTCTGTTCAAGGTCAAAGTCAACCTTCCAGGTCAACCCTACTCGCCGAGTCACCTTATTGACTCTCCGAGTTCATATGTTCAGAGTCCTTTCCATTCGCGACTCGACTCGCCGAGTCAGTCCATGACTCGCCGAGTACAACGATTTCCGAGTCCTGACCTGTCCAACTCACTGTGTCTCCACCCGACTCACTGATTCGAGTCTTAACTCGAAGGGTTTGGGGCTTCGCAACCTGACTCGCCGAGTCCAAGAACAGACTCGCCGAGTTCAAGGCAATTTTCATCCAACTCGCCGAGTTGTTCATCCAACTCACCGAGTTCATGCCCAACTTCATCCGACTCGACGAGCTGTTCATCCCACTCGTCGAGTTCCTCCTCATCTTCATGATACTCGCCGAGTCCACTCGAAGGGCTCGACGAGTCCATTCAGATCTTCATACATGTAGAGGACTTTTGTGTCATGCAGGTACTCCAAACCATAGATCCATACTTCCAAAGCTCAATCCCTACGTAAAGTTGCAAACTTTACGTATAACTAAAGAGATCGAGGCTCAAGACATACTAGGGTTTGGTTTAAGGACAAAAGGGCTTCACCAACTACTCATCTTCTGATGCTTTATGACATATTGGACCATCCTAACACTAGATCTGAAGTGGCAACAACATATCTAAGACCCTAAACTCGAATTGGGCCTCAATCAACCATAAAACCCCCAAATCTCATAACAATAATATCTAGATGCAAAGAAGGGAAAATGGCAGCTTAATACCTCCAAGATGAACACAAACTGAAGTAGATCTCAGATATACACTTCTTCTTTGAAACAACCTTCTTGATTTTCAAGTTCCTTTCCAAAATTTCCTTCCTCCAAAGCTATTTCTCTCAAATGATGGAAGCTCACACGAAATATAGGGTTTACAGGTTCTCTAGGATGATATGGAGGCTGAGGGAGGGACATAACACCCTTTATATAGGATACAACTCCCGGAATTAGGGTTTTCCTCGCACAGACCAGACTCGCCGAGTCTCCTTGGCCGACTCGCCGAGTTCCTCCTTGGACTCGCCGAGTCTCCCCTTAAAATTAGGGTTTTTTCTTTCCTTTCTTGGCCTTCAAAACTTTGGGTGTTACAATTATTATTATCATCATCATCATCATCATCATATTGCATAGAAATGCGTAGAGCATCGGGGTAAAATGGTCATTTTACACCAGTCGGCACATTCAGTCAGATTTTCAATCAATCAACATGATTTCTTACTCAGTCAGAATTTCTTACTCAGACAGACATTTCTCAGTCAGCACTTTCTCATTCAGAAACTATCAAACGGGGCCTTAGTGTTCTTTACTTACCTGTTTGAATCTAATCTATCATCAAGGATTTTCATCCCAACAATTGGTATCAGAGCAGGAGATTGTGTAATCTATACGCATCTCTTCTGTTTGTTGAGCTACTAGGGTTTTCGTTAATATAGGCTCTTGATTAGTTGTCTTTATTTGTTTTTTGACGACTTACAAGTGATATTTATCTTACCCTATTTTTTGTTTAGTTTGCATATCGGATTCATAACAGGTATAGAAGAAATCATCATCATGCAGCACGATGATTCTAGCATTAAATCCTTGAATATCTCAAGATGTATTGGATCAAGTACAAGGATCCCGATTCTCTTCCCACATGAGTATGAAGTTTGGGCACTTCATTTTGAAGATTATGTTCTCGTTTAAGACGATAATGGTTATATGATATGGGAAGCCATTACTCTAGGTCCATTCATTCACATAGAGATCAAAAGAAAAATCAAAACTCAGAAAGAATACAACCAACTGCTTCTTGACATGCAAGAAGTGCCTCAAGACGAGAAAGAGAAACTTATTAGCAACGTTAAAGATATGAGGATCATCATATTTGCTTTGCAGGCAGACACATTTCGTTTGGTTAGTTCGTGTGATACTGTGAAAGATATATGGGACAGGATCAAGGAACTTTACTCCACTGATGTAGATCTTGAGCATTTGACTCAAACACTCCTGCTTTCAGAGTTTGGGGTTTTCGCACAAAAGCAGAGGAAAATCTAAGTCAGACCTTCAATCGCTACAACCATCTTCTCAGCGGGATGACCAAACACAGTATTGGACGAGAAGCAATCGAGCAAAAGGTTACTTTTATGAATGGGCTTAGGTCCGAATGGATGGCAGTTGTTTCTACATTTAAGGCACACGAGTAGTTTAAAAGTTATTCTTTGGCTAAGCTGGTTGGAATTCTCAAGGCACATGAAAGCTAAGTGTCGAAGGAAGCGAAAGTTGTTTCCGGTATGGGGTCTCTAGCTCTTATTGCGAAAGGAAAGAGTGTTGCAGAGGATGAATCTGAATCCGATCACTTTGAATGTGGTCATACAAATGAGGAGTATTCCTTCATGGTTTTGAATCTCAAGTGGTTCGCACGGAAGAAATTTCCATTGAACAAAAACCAAAATTGGCAATGAAGTTGTAGCTCAGAAAAGGTAAAGCAAGAAAGTAAAAGCGCTTCTCAAAAGGAAGATGAGAAAAAGGAGAAAAAGGTCATTGGTGAATCTACCTATGACTATAAATATTGTCATGGCAAAAACCATTTGGCCTAGGATTGCATGCTGAGGAGGTTGAATGAGAGGAAAGAAGGAGAACATGATAAGGCATACCACATGCGAAAGTTAGAGGAGATCAAGAAGAAGAAAACTACTAATAACTCTATGTCTGCTTTGATTGTGTAGTAAAATATTATTGAAGATGAGTTTGGAGGAGTTCGTTGCGAAGGAAGAGAGTTCCCAGTTTGCTGGCAGGTGCTTGATGGTGACAGATGAGGGGTCACAAATACAGAAGAGTGCCACTGGAAGTGGAAGAGGAGATGACAGCTGTTTCGCAGCACGACCAGTTCCAGAGCAGATCAATGAGTGCTAACAACTAATTAACAAGGTAAACTCCATTCTTGAATCCCAGAATATACCTGTTTCTAAATATGAAACTGAATTAAACGATCTAAAATTCACTTTTTCAAGAATTAGTGATAGTTTAAAACGAACATGGTTAACAAACTCTAACCTAACCGATCAATTGAGCAGGGTTTCATCAAAAAGAGATGAGAGGAGAATGTGGATTGAGAACATTGAGTCAGTCATCTAAGTCTAGGGATCAATTAATTTACTTGCAACGTGACAATTTAAAGCTTTTAAAACAATGTAACATTTTCTGTTTGATTGCTAAAAGGTTTTACTTCAACATTACTCGCTTACACCTTGATTGTGGAATTGGTGAGAAAATTCATCAGATGATCTTACCATTTGTTGAATTAAAGGAAGATGAAATAGACGCCGACTGTTACAAATGCAAATCTATAATTTCGTCAGAAGAAACTTCTGACGCATAAAGGGTTGGACTAGAACGAATTGAATCATATATTAAGTCCAAAGACCACAAAAATATGTTGAAACAACTTTTGGATGAAAACGATAAGAAGCAAATCAAATTTGATATTGTTCTGAAATTTAACTCATTGAGTGCCAAATTGAGTTCCGAAAATAAAATAAATGTTAAAAGTACATCTGAATTCGATGAGGACAGTGATATGAGTGAAATTTCAGTGGAGGATGAAGTGGATTGCTCAGAGTTCGTTAAAAATGAACCTCAACCTATGAAAGATTTAATTTCTGAAAATTCAGTTGAATTCGCACGTATTTCTCAGAATAAACCAAAAACATTAAAAGCGAAAACAACTGTTTTTCCTAAAGTCCAAATTGTACCCAATCAAATGTTTGCCACTGAAGGACTAGACAAAAATCAAACTATCGAGCTAACGTCCATCGTTAATGAAGACAACAAAGATGGTTGTGATGAATTCTTTTGGTCCGCGCCAATAGATAATGCAGACAAAACGAAGGATCTGTCCAAAAGAGCCTCTTGGGGAGTTAAAGGTAGATATGTGGCAGAACCATTGAACAATCGTTCAACATTTGAGAAGGGAAGCACAAGTGGTACCAAGGAAGTTCAAAGCGAAACCAATCCTCAGTCACCGAAGGATGAAACCTATGCCAAGAAACCAAAACCTCAATTGAATATTCACAAGTACGCTGAACAACTCGTTGAGCAAAAACGTTTAAGGAATCGAAGATACCAGAACAATCTCAATGACAGGAAGAAATTTTGGCAATCCCAAAATTCCAACTATGTTCGCAGAGAGAAACCTTCCAATCAGAGTACGAAAGCCCATTCGCAGACACTTGGCTGATAAGCTACATCCTAAGGGTGTTCCTGAGGTCCCTGTCCCTCCGAAACAAGGGGGAGAAGATAAAGCTACTAAGATAGGGGGAAAACCGAAGAAAAACGAACCAAAGGTTAATGTAGCTTCGGGTTCAAAAGGAAAAGATCAAATGGTTGTTGATGATGAAGAAGATGAAAGTGAAGAGGATCATCTAAAGCAAAAAACATGCGAACATGAGATAAACGAAAGTTCTCGCATTGCGATAGAAATTGAGGAGAAGGAACGAAAAGAAAAAGAAGCTCATGACACTTTGGAATTTAGGAAAATGCTCTTTCCATTGTGGACGTTGGAGCGTTTGATGCATGAGGCAGTTGAATTCCCTAGTGTTCACTCGTTGGATCCGATTATTTCGTTTGATCTGGCTAACACGAAGGATTCTCAGTTTGATATGCCAATAACAAGAAGATCCTTCGTTTTCCACTGTTTTGATTTGATTGCTGATGTTCCCTCTCCTGATGCGAAAGTAGATAAAGCCTTAATTGACTTTTATCTCACTCATAGCAAACCTCAGTATTTAACCTGGAGTCCTCAGAATCTAACAACAATCAAGGTTACAGGTCCAATCGCTACAGGAGGCTCTGTGAATGCGAAGTTTAAATCAACAAGGGGTTCTAAAAATGTTATGCATGAGTCATGCTTGCTGATCTGCCCAATCTTAATCCTCGTGATTGGATTTTGTTGCTCAACCTCCTGCTGACTGAAGAACAAAAATACAAACCCGTTTTGGCTCACCTGAAGCGAATGTTGGTATCGTATATATATGAAGTGGCGAAGCTTGACATTGAGATTGCTAAAGTTCTGAAGTGAAAGCCCACCGTCAATCCGATTGGAAAAGCCAGCGACATGAGCGAAGTGAGTATAGGTAAAATTGATACAGTCCACTTGACTGTGATGTTTCAACGTGGGACTGATGTTCCTGGAGCTTTCCAGAAGTGCCTCTTCGCTTCACCTGACAAAAACTTGTTCTCCACAACCTGCTTAGAACATGTTTTGGAGATCGTTAACAAGTGTAACCTAAATGATGCTGATGCAAAGAAAAACTTCAATGATATGATTCGGTGGTATATCTTGTTTTGCAGAACTTTGCTTGCTGTGATACCCAAGCTCTTCAAGACAATTAAGAAGACTCAACAGTGAAGCATCTCTCACCTCAATTGACGCAAAGGGGGAAATTGTAGGGTGTTAGATGTTGCGTCATTGGGCTTATAATAGTTAGTACATTTTGTATACAGTATTGGGCATCTCCAACCGTCTCATTAATTAGGGTTTGAGTATTTATAGTGCATGCATGCACCGTAGATTGTTAAGGTTTTTGCTTAGATATCTTTTGTAACCCTAACACACCTCTACAGTTGAAATTCTTTATCGAGTTCATCTGGGGCATGACTTTTAATCATTCAGCATCTGTTTGATCATCTTTGTGTTCTTTACTTACCTGTTTGAATCTAATCGATCATCAAGGATTTTCATCCCAACATATCCAATACACATATATTTAAATAGATTATGTATATGTACATATCTAATACATATACATTCACATATTTTGTTTTTTGTTTTCACTAAAATAAACCAAAAACAATACACAAAATATGTAAAAACCTGACATGTGATCAGTAGTGGTGGTGGTGTGGTGAGCTGCAATAACTAGGAACATAAAGGAGAAAGGCAGAGAAAATTGAGATTCTGAAAACCCAAATTTTTTTCAATTAAAATGCTTATTAAGGTCATACCATAGAGAAAAAGAGAAAAGAGGAAGGACAAAGGCATATCGGCAACTCTCATGCGCCAAATGTCGCCGCTAATCGACTTTTTGTCACTGGTAGTCAATCTCCGGTGGTGAGGTGGTGAAACGACAATAATGTGCTGTGGTGGTGACTGGACGACGATAATCTGATGTGCTATGGTTGAAATCACCGGAGAGGATGTAAGAAACTCAAAAACAACGTAATCTGGAAAATGAATGGGATAAGCCGATGAAGGCCAATAACGACGACTTTTTTTGCAATGGCAAACGGAAATAGCGGCGACTTCAAGTGGTAAACAGAGGAAAATAACTCACGGTCATTTTTTAGAGCATTTACGACTAAAAATCACCGCCACTGACGTGGTTGCTACTACTCGTGTACGATTCTTCACTTATAGGTCGTTGGATTGAACGAGGTTATCAACGAATGGGTTTATTCGACGAAGCATCACACGGATTTGATCTTTTAGAGTATTACGGCGACAAAGTCGTCGCTATTGATGGCGTCACTACTGCTCGTGTACGATTCTCCACTCATACAACATTGGATTGAACCTGATGGGTTATTCGACAAAACATCACATGTATTCGGTCTTTTAGCATTAGCGGCAACAACCACTATTACCGACGACAATACTTGGTGTCACCGCTAATAGGTTTTTTCACCGCTATTAACATCGTCACAAATAACCTATTTGCTTTCTTGTAGTGTTATGTGTGTCTTTTTGTGTTATATATATACACTACAAGGAAAAAAGGCAATTAGCGGCGACAAAAGTCGCCGCTAAAGGGCCTCATTGTCGCCGGTAATGGTAATAGCGGTGAGACGTCGCCGGTAATAAGTTGTCGCTACTGCTTTGTCGCTATTGATCAACTTGTCGCTGCTAAAGAGAATTGTTGCTGCTAATGAGTGTCCCACTACTAAAGAGTGCAGTCGCCGCTAATGATATAGTCATCGGTAATAGTGTCGCCGGTAATAACAATTTCCATTTTTTAATTTTTTTTAATCAACGATTTTGGTTGCCGGTAATTACATAACAACATTCGATTAAATATCAAAAATAATAGTGTCGTCAGTAATTACAAAACAAACATCCGATTAAATATCAAAAGTAATAGTGTCACCGGTAATAATGTCGCCGGTAATTACAGAAAACAACCAAAAGTTCTATAATCTAACAAGAAGCAAAATGTGATAACAAGTGTAATATGCAAATAAAACTCCTCCCTACATACCATCATCTTCGTTCCCATCGTTTCCTTGATTATTTTGTGATTAAAAAAACGAATAAAGCTCATCCCTACATGCCGGGTCATTGAGTATTGCACGAAGATTTTCCAGCTACATAATAAATAACAACATATATAAACTTATAAGTTAAATTATCAAACATAAACAAAAACTATCAAAGTACATTGTTATTTTTAAATTAAGACAAAAAGCCAAAGTACATTGCTATTTCTTGCACATGGGATAAAAACCCAATTACCAAAGTTTTTAATAAATAATCACCATAAAACCAAAATTACCAAATCAACATGCATTTTGTAATGCAAAGTAGATTGCTATTTTTAAACAAAGACAAAAAAACCAAAGTACATTGCTATTTCTTGCACTTGGAACAAGAACCCAATTACAAATGCTTTTAGCAAATAATCACCACAAACCAAAATTACCAAATCAACATGCATTTTATGATGCTAAAGTATATTGCTATTTTTAAACTAAGGTCCCGTTTGATAGTTTCTGTCTGGGAAGGTGTTGTCCAGTAAAGTGCTGTTTGGGAAAGTTTCTTACTGGGAAAGAAATCATGATGTTTGATTGTACATCTGATTGGCTGTGCTGAATGATGAAAAAAAGTAATAATTCAATAAAAAAATAAATTTTAAAAAAAATTAATAATCCAATAAAGAAAGAAAGAGGCGGGGTTTGGTGTATAATTGTCTTTCCAGCCTATTCAGCCAGAAAGATATGATTTTGGGGCTTTCTGGGAAAGACATATCTTACCGGGAAAGACCCATTCTTTTGTGCAAATCAAACAGTCTTTCCGGTCCATTTAGCCAGAAAGATCTGTTTGGACCTGGAAAGATGCGTATCAAATGGGGTCTAAGACAGAACACCAAAGTACATTGCTATTTCTTGCACTTGGGACAAAAACCCAATTACCAATGCTTTTAGCAAATAATCACCACAAAACCAAAATTACCAAATCAGCATGCATTTTATGATGCCAAATTAGAATGCTATTCTTAAACTAGACAAGAAACCAAAGTACATTGTTATTTCTTGCACTTGGGACAAAAACCTAATTTCCAAAGCTTTTAGCAAATGATCACCACAAAAAACTAAAGTAGATTGTTTTACCTGTGATGGTTGTGATGGTTGTGGTGATGGTTGTGATGGCTGTGAAATCGGCGGGAGAGCAAAAGGTTTACAGCCAATGCCTCTAATATGTCCATGTCGCTCTCCTAATACTTTCTCAAAAGCGACTCTTTCTTGAGCGGGTGTTAACTCACTTTCACCTTGGGTTTGTTCTAAGACCTCTTCGACTAACCGATTCTGTAATTCCCAGAAGCGAGTAAGAATTAAGTATAAATAAATACTTAATAATATGATAAAATTATAATTAAATACTTACATATTGTTGTTCCGCCTCGGTAGTAACAAATACACCAACCCTATCGGTATGAGCCTTGCGAAATGTTTCCACTCTCTTAAGGTTCTGTTTAACATTAAAAATTAGATTATATTTTCAATAAATAATTACATGTATCATATGTTACCTTCTTATATCAAGTACTTCTATACGAGCTCGACCCCCCACGATTCACGTTCGTTTGCATTTGACGGGTTTTTTTGTTCCTGTCTAAAGCAATTATGAGTTCGTCCATTTGGAAATGCTCAACAGCTTTCTTTCGGTTATCAACATCCATACCCTCTGGAGGGTTGGCTAATGTTCTCGGGATATCATCATACCCTGCGATTATCAACAAATATTCTTTTGCGTCAGCTTTCCGTTCTCGATAACCTTTTAACAAAGCTGCTTGAAAACTCTCTGTCAACATATTAGCTTGTACATCTAATCTAAATCAAACTTTGTCTACAAAAAAAAGTTAACCAAGTAAAAACCAGTCATAATTAACCATATAAAATATTTATAAATAAATAATTACCCTTAAAGTTGTCTTACGGTGTCCTTTATTGCAGGGAAATTTTTTTTCCAAGTCTATTTATCAAAAGGGACCATATGCCACATTGTTTTTCCAATTTCTCGTGAAAACATGTCTTTCGGCTCTCCTACAGGATTATATGTTATATCACTATCATACTCCATGGTAATCAGTTTGCCTTATTCTGTAATATCGCTCTTTCAAGCTTTATATTTTTGGCTTTGCCTCGGACTTTCGTACATGCATGTTGCTCAACTACAAATATAATTAAAATTTATTAGAAACGGTATTTAATTTATAATAATTGAATACAAATAGTAACTAAAAATTCATAATAAGACTTATGGTCCTGCTCATGATGACCAACACCTCTACCACCTGAGAAAGGTGGATCCACAACTCCATCACCCCCATATCCACGGCCCATAACAGCAACCATGGTATACACAAACAAAAGTCATATTGACAACATTTCCTCAAAAATTATAAAAATACTTATACAATTTTTATTACAAATACACATTACATAGAAATAAACATTTACATAGGAATAAACATTTCTATTTAAACTAGGAATCCAAATAAAGTTCATATTACAAACACGTATTTCCTTAAAAATATTCTAATCAGAATCTTCCTCATATCCTTCAGTGTCTTCTTCGGTATCATAATCAGAATCGATATCATCGTAATCAGTCTCATAATCAGAAACATCATTGACTCTACCAGTTGGAGGAGGAACTTCAGTTGCACTTTCTGCATTAACAATGACTCTAATGTTTTGAAAATACATGCTGAAATCTATAAAATGTGGAGCATCGGATGAAGAGATATTTTGAAGTACGTCGACATTGTCTACATTTTCGTGTGAACCATTGTCAACATTTTGGACAGAGTCATTGTAAACAAGTTGGGACATGATCATCGTTCGAAAGTAGATCCCAAATACTTCGATGATTAACACGCTCGACAACACACCGATGGTTATTGTTTGGCTCTCTGATGTAGAACACTTGTTGTGTTGTTCTTTTTTACTGTTGAGATTAAAAAGTATATATATATATATATATATATATATATATATATATATATATATATATATATATATATATATATATATATTATTTATAGCATTGTCTAAATATATTTTTTAATTATAGCACTCGTATATAAGTTTTGGAAGTTATTGGTTAATATATAAGTTTTAGAACTTATTGGTTAATTTGGGGTTAGTTTGGGAACAAAGTAGAAACTTTCTAGTATTTGTATATAAGTTTTTAAACAATTTTATAACATTTTTTTTTGTTTTTTTCTAATTATAACAATAATTTTTTTTCCAATTATAGCATTGTACTTTAAACAATTTTATTATGTTGTTGTGTTGTTCTTTTTTACTGTCGAGATTAAAAATTTTATATATTTTTTTATTTATAGCATTGTATAAATATCTTGCAAATAAAAAATTTTAAAACTAAAAAAGACATGAAAATATAAATATGAAACTATAGAAATATAACATTATAAGTTAAGTTGAAGATTATAAGTTAACTATAGAACTTATTGCTTAATTTCATGTTAGTTTGGGAGCAAACTAGAAACTTTCTAGTATTCGTATATAAGTTTTTTAAACAATTTTATAACATTTTTTTGTGTTTTTTTCCAACTATAACAATAATTTTTTTTTTCAATTATAGCATCCTACTTATACAAAACCACATACTTTCACATAATACATAAGAGCATCAAATTCACATACTTTCACATACATATACCACATATATACCAAATACAAATACATTCACATACACATATAATAACATCCTACTTAGACTAAATACAAATACTTTCACATATATAGATAATAACATCCTACTTATACCAAATACATAAATTTCACCTACTTATACCAAATACATAAATTTCACATTCATATACCACATATACAACAAAAATACATACATTCACATACACACATAGTAACATCCTACTTATAACAAATACATATAATTTCACATATATAGATAATAGCATCATACTTCTACCAAATACTCATATATAACATATACTTCAAACACACATCCATTGACATATATACACCAAATTTACATAGATTCATACAAACATCAAATATAGATACATATGGCAATTTTCACATAATTGATACAACTACACATAGCTTGCAATTAAACTCAAATTTCACAATAAATTGGAGTAAATAGAACCTGTAGCGGTAGAAATCAACGAATATGTCACCGGAAAAATTGGTCTTCACCGGAAAATACCCTCACCCGTACAATAAACCCAAAGACAAAACTACCAAAAACACTAAAATTAAAAAATAATTTGCAATTAATCATCAAATGGAGTTATAAATCGAAGTTAACAGAGAAAGACAAAGAGATATAAGAACTTCAAGTTACCTTTTTTCCTGAGATAGAGCTAGAAATCATGAGTTGACCATTTTATTTGAAGCTCTAAACACCTTTGATCCCTAATCTCACAATGTGGGGAGATTTCTTGTTGGAATTATTGGAACCGATCACAGAAAATAGGGCAAGAAGGAGCAGCAACGTTTTGATCAAATACAGGAAGCAAAAGAGAAGAATGCGTCCGTTTTTTTCTTTTTATCTGCGATAGCCTTTAACAGCGACACTTTTAGCGGCGACTGTCTGGAGGGAAGGATACCGCGTCTTTTTTAAGGCCACTATTTGTAACGTCCCAAAAATACGAGCCAAAAATTTCATTTTTAAAACATATACTTAGCAAAACATTAGAAATAAAACATTCACCGATCATATCATTTCATAAAAGATGTCGCGTGTCTGCAAACCATTTTATAAAATATAATAATGTCAGAGTACAAATCCCCAGGAAAATCTCATAGTGCGGAATACAAAGCATGTATGTGATGTGCCGCTACCGCGCCAGCTCCTTCCCCTTCGAAGAAGAGGTACCTGAAACCAAAACTGAAAACTGTAAGCACGAAGCTTAGTGAGTTCCCCCATCATACCACATACCATACAATCACATATCATACATACTACCGGGCAATTTTAGGGTGCCCGACCTACCCAGTACGACCATTCTGGGGTGCCGACCTACCCGTGTCAAGCCGTTCTGGGGTGCTGACTACCCATGTCAAGCCGTTCTGGGGTGCTGACTACCCATCGGTCCTAACAACCGATCCTCGGGGACTATTTCACCCCCTACTGTTACTATCACATATATCATAACATAACATATTATCAGACATATCTGGGGTGTCCGATCTATCCTTCGGTCCTAACGACTGAACTTGGGGACTATTCCCCTCCTACTACCACTATCGCATATAACATATCATGCCAGCATATAAACATATCATCACATACTATCAGACATATCTGGGGTGTCTGACCTACCCTTCGGTCCTAACAACCGAACTCTTCTACTATCACATATATATATATATATATATATATATATATATATATATATATAATATATATATATCATGTCAGCATATAACATATCAGTTAGTAGCAAACCTAGATGATATCACAAAGACAATCATCCAACATACAACTCCTACTGGTGGGCCGGCATTGTGGCCGTAGACCTACCGCTACTGGAAGGTAACTCACCTCAAAGTAGCTGCTGATCTGCGTAGGAACTGACTGTCTACTGCTGCTGCTGCCCCGGAAATCCTCCGGCTATAATTCCCACAAAACACTCAGTCAAATACTGCTAACCGACCTCAGGGTAAAATGACCATTTACCCCTAACCAAACTAAGAGTCAAAGTCAAAGTCAACTTCCAGTTGACCCGACTCGCCGAGTTGGCTCGCCAACTCGTCGAGTCCCTATTCATTCGATTGACCATAATCCCGTCTCTACTCATCGAGTTAGGCATTGACTCGACGAGTTTTCCTTCTAAACCGAAGTCCAATAGTCCTTCATCCTACTCGTCGAGTTGTATGAACAACTCGTCGAGTTCATCTTTATCTGAAGAACATTCTATGCTGAGACTCGCCGAGTTTTATGAACAACTCGCCGAGTCTGTTCTTGAGGCAAGAAGTTTGCCTTGGACTCCCCGAGTCAGGGCATTGACTCGCCGAGTTCCTAATGGGTGAGTCTGGCTTCCGACTCACTAAGTCACACCCCAATACTCACTACTCCACTCAGCAAACACGAAAGGAGGAAAACTTGGGGACTCGCGACTCGACTCGCCGAGTCTTTCACATGCAAATACTATACACTCAATTTTGCTTGAATCCAGCTCATGCCATACATAGATCTGGGTTCTTAGGGCTTGATTAACATGTAAAGTTTCCAACTTTACGTGTAAATAAACACCAATGAAGGTTTTAGGGCTCAAAATGCACTAAAAGAGTAGATCTAGGGCTTTCATGCAATATGGCTTTATAAAGGCAGTGGATCCGAGCTCCTGGAGCTCAATCATGCCTAGATCTAAAGGGTAATCAGCTTGTCACAGACCCTACTTCATACGCAAGCTTGGAAATGGATCAAGAAGGACTTTAATGGAGCTCTAAGGGACTATAAGCATGAAAATAGGGGGAAAATGAGTTATACCTCAAGGAAATCTCTAAAATAACACCAAGATGTCTGGCCTCCTTCTTCTCCTCTTGATCTACTCCCCTTTCTCTCTCAAAGTCTTCAAGAAAACAAACCAAGGCACTTCAATCTCATAATGAACGATGTTAGAACGATATAGGGGGCTCTGAGGGTGAAGGGGGCGAGCTTGGGGTGCAAATGATGGTTTAAATAGGGTGTAAACCCTTGGAATTAGGGTTTCACCAGACAGCGGGGACTCGCCGAGTCCAGAATATGGACTCGCCGAGTCGCCAACTTAAACGTGTTCCATATCCCGTGTCTACTCGGCGAGTCGGGCCTATAACTCGCCGAGTCCAAGGCTAAAAATGCAAAAATACTTAGATACATTTTACATACCAGGAACCAGGTGCTACAAATCTCCCCCACTTATTTTGGACTTCGTCCTCGAAGTCTACTGCTCGATCCTGAAACAGCTCGGGGTAATGCTCCATCATTTCTTCCACCGGCTCCCAAGTTCACTCTGAACCCTTTCGGTGCTGCCATTGCACCTTCACTGATTCCACCCTCTTGTTCCTTAGATCCTTCGACTTCCGGCCGAGGATTGCGACTGGGCGCTCAATGTAATTCAGGCTATCATCAACCTGGATATCCTCTAATGGCACTACCGCTGAATCATCCACTAGGCACTTCCGCAGTTGGGAGACATGGAAGGTGTTGTGGATCTGACTGAGCTCGGCTGGCAGATCCAGCCTATATGCCACCTTGCCAACCCGAGCTACAACCCTGAACGGAACAATGTATCTCGGGCCCAACTTGCCCCTCTTCCTGAATCGAATGACGCCCTTCCTAGGCGACACCTTCAGGAGAACCATATCCCCGACCTGGAACTCCAGGTCTGATCAGCGCTTTTCTGCGTAACTTTTCTGCCGACTCTGCGCAGTCTGAAGCCTGCTTCGAACCTGCTAGATTCTCTCGGTCGTCTTGAGCACCACCTCTGTGCTCCCCATGACCCTCTGGCCAACTTCACCCCAGCATATCAGGGTCTTGCACCTCCGTCCGTACAACATCTCGAATGGAGGGCGGTCGATACTCGCATGGTAGCTGTTGTTGTATGAGAACTCAGCCAAGGGAAGATAGGTATCCCAGCTACCATCGAAGTCTAGCACGCAAGCCCGCAACATATCCTCCAAAGTCTGGATGGTCCGCTCGCTCTGACCATCCGTCTGCGGGTGAAAGGCGGTGCTAAAATGCAGACGAGTGCCCAACTCATCATGAAACTTCTTCCAAAACTTGGAAGTGAACCGCACATCTCGGTCAGATATCACTGACACCGGCACTCCGTGCCGCACCACTATTTCCCTAATACAGATATCAGCCAACTTTTCAGCCGAGATACTCTCCTGGATCGGAATAAAATGGGCGCTCTTGGTCAATCGATCCACGATGACCCAAATCGAATCTACTCCTCGCGCAGTCCGGGGAAGCTTTGTGATAAAATCCATCATAATCTCTTCCCATTTCCACAATGGGATATCCAATGGCTACATCTTGTCGTGCGGTCTCTGATGCTCAGCCTTGACCTTCCTGCAGGTCAAACATCGCTCGACGTACCAAGCCACATCCCGCTTCATGCAGGGCCACCAATAGTCTAGACGAAGATCCCTATACATCTTTGTCACCCCTGGATGAATAGAGAATCGGGATTTGTGCGCCTCCTCCATCAAGATCTGGCGTACGCCTCCGTGATACGGCACCCACACCCTACGGTGTAGTGTCAATAATCCTCGGCTATCATAATCGAAGGAGGTGACTTGACCCACAATTCACTCGCTCTTCCGATGTTCCTCCTTCATAGCCTCCTGCTGAGCTTCCCGAATCTGGTCTAACAGTGGAGTCACCACCGTCATCCTCATACACACATCCCTAATCGGTGCCGCCTTACGGCTAAGCGCATCAGCCACTACATTGGCCTTCCCTGGGTGATAAAGGATCTCGCAATCATAATCCTTCACCACGTCCAACCACCGACGCTGCCTCATGTTCAGATTTGGCTGATCCATGAGGTACCTCAAACTCTTGTGGTCCGTGTAAATGGTACATCGAACCCCGTAGAGGTAGTGCCGCCAAATCTTGAGGGATAAGACCACCACCCCCAACTCTAAATCATCCGTTGGGTAGTTCGCCTCGTGAGGCTTCAGCTGCCTCGAGGCATAAGCAATGACATGTCCCCTCTGCATCAATACTGCGCCCAAGCCTGAGATAGACGCATCACAGTATACCACAAAATCCTCTACGCCCTCGGGCAGGGCTAAGATTGGCGCCTCGCACAATCTCCGCCTCAGAATCTCGAACGCTGCCTGCTGCTCAGGCCCCCATCGAAAGACCATGGCTTTCCTAGTCAACCGTGTCAGGGGTACGACTATCTTGGAGAAATCCTGAATGAATCTCCAATAGTAGCCTACTAATCCTAGGAAACTCCGAATCTCGGATGGAGACTTCGGAACCTCCCATCTCATCACGGCCTCCACCTTGGCCGGGTCTACTGAAATCCCGTTCTGGTTGACGAGGTACCCAAGAAACTGCACCTCGCGCAACTAAAACTCACATTTGGAGAACTTGGCATACAAGCTCTTCCTCCTTAAGGTCTCCAAAATCTCTCTCATATGCTCCTTGTGCTCCTCCTGCGTATTGGAATAAACCAAGATGTCATCAATGAAAACTATCACAGACCGATCCAGCATCGGTCTACACACGGGGTTCATCAGGTCCATGAACGCGGCAGGAGCATTGGTGAGCCCAAACGGCATCACCACGAACTTATAATGGCCATAACGCGTACGAAACGCGGTCTTCTGTACGTCCTCCTCTCTGATCCTCATCTGATGATAACCTGAATGCAAATCGATCTTGGAGAACCAAGATGCTCCCTATAACTGATCAAAGAGGTCATCAATCCTCGGGAGTAGGTAACGGTTCTTCACCGTTACCTTATTCAGCTCCCGGTAATCTATACACATCCGATGCGACCCGTCCTTCTTCTTCACAAACAGGATCAAGGCTCCCCAGGGTGAATTGCTTGGTCAAATAAATCCCTTGTCTAGCAGCTCCTGCAGCTGCGTAGACAACTCCTGCATCTCAGGAGGAGCCAAATGATAGGGTGCCTTGGCTATCGGAGCTGCACCAGGAACTAGGTCGATCCTGAACTCTACCTGACGTTCCGGAGGTATTCCAGGAAGCTCCTCTAGGAACACATCAGTGTAGTCTCGCACCACTGGAACCTCGCTTACCGTCGCCTTACCCGTCTCCCGGGTATCCATAACGTACACGACATATTCCGCGCAACCCTGCTAAAGGTGGCACCTAGATCTTGCTGCTGAACATACTATGGGTCCATGATGTGGCCTCTCGCCATGGATCACCAACTCTCCCCCACTTGGGGTCCTGATCCGCACTAGCTGCTGTGCGCAATCTATCACCGCCCCATTAGGGCTCAACCAATCCATGCCTATAATCACCTTGTTCCCCCGCATTGGGATGGGAACCAAATCCACCAAATAGCTCTCCTCAAATAACCTTAGAACACAATCCTTGAATACTGTTGATGCTCGCATCGATCGATCATCGGCAATCTCTACCTCTAAAGGGCAATCCAACATGCCCGAAGACTCAATAAACCTCTTGATAAGCGCAAGGGAAACAAATGATCGGGTGGCACCCGAGTCAAACAACACCTGAATAGGGATACCATTCACATGGAACGATCCTAACGCATATACACAGAGCACATATCAACATCATAACATCATAAAAATAAAATAGAGGGAAAGAATCATACCCGTCACCACATCGGGTGCGGCGTGTGCCTCCTCAGTAGTCAGCTGAAACGTCCGGCTCCCCACCACTGGAGCCTCTGCCTTGCCCTGCCGGCCATCTGTAATCCGCAAGGTAGCTGGAGCCGGCGCCTTAACCGGCGCTGATGTTGTCAACTAGGGGCAATTGGCCTTCTTGTGGCCCCTCTGGTTGCAGTGGAAACACAGCAACTCAGACGTCTGTATCACAGGTGCAGGGGCGGTACAATCCCTGCTGAAATGCCCCGTCTTGCCACACTTATAGCAGCCCGACGATCCCAGCCTACATGCCCCCTCATGAGGCCTGCCGTATTTCTTGCAGCGACTCGGTCCTGACTAGCCTTTCGGCCTACCATCTGGTCCCTTAGGCTTCTTCCCCGAAGCCCCTCCTACCTGTCCCTCCTCTATCTTCCTCTTCTGGATGCGCTCCAGATCTATCTCCCTCTCCCTCGACCTAGCAATCATAGAGTCCAAGGTAGGGCAAGCTGAAAAACTGACATGCTCCCGAATATCAGCTCGGAGCATGTCACGGTAGCAGGTCCTCCTCATGTCCTCATCACCCGCATACTGGGGAATCAACAATGCCCTCTCCCGGAACTTGGTTGTGATCTCCGCCACAGTCTCCGTCGTCTGCCTCATATCCAAGAACTCCCTGGACAGCTGTTGAAGCTCGAGAGCCGGCGCAAACTCTGCCCTGAACCTGGTCGCGAAGTCCGAACAGGTCATAGCCTCGACAGTCGAGGCTCCCAACGAGTCACCCACGGACTCCCACCAATCCCTAGCTCGATCTTGTAAACACCCTGCTGTAAACCTCACCTTCGACCCCTCAGGGTAGAAGCTAATCAACTGTGCAGACTCACTCTCTGCAATCCATCACCTGGCAGCTATGGGGTCCTTCGCCCCATGAAAATCTGGCGCACCACTACCCCTCAACTCCTTGAAGGACAATGTGCGAGATCCCGACTGGCCAGATGCCATGTTGCTCTTGAATGCCCTGAGGCGCTCCTCCATCAACTCAACTATCCCTTCCTTGATCGACCCGAAGATAATGGGGGTCGACTCAAGGATGCCTCTGGTGATCTCTGACACGATGAACTCGTGTAGCCCCTCATCTACTGGCTAGGAACCTGATCCCGAACCCGATCCCTCTCCTGAACTGCCAACTGTTGGCCTCGAGTGTAGTACCACCATTCTGAAATACATAAATAATAATCGTTAGTGATACTAATACCTTTGGAGGGATCACACCAACCACAAGTTCCATGGTCTCATCTTGGCCTTCCTTGGTTCGGGTACGGATCCTCTGCTTTCAGTAGTACAGGCCCATACTACCTTCCATATCTATATGTACCTTCTTCAAGGACTTCCTTGACTCCACCAGATCCCTTTCACTACCGCTGATCACTGCTATACTCATCCTAGGCTTGCCCTAGGGAAATCTCTAACTCCACCCTACCCAGTCCTCAGCTGCTGAAGGCCTCTTTGTAATGCCAATTAGCCATTACCTGAATACCATCACATGTGGTGAGGCTCGGATAATCCTTCGAGTAACAGACTCATCTCTATAACGGTTAGACTCAGACAAGAGCTGTGCAATAGGGCCAAATCCAACACTCTAAGATTATTCAACCTTGATCACATGTGACGTGACGTATTCACCTAATGTCTAACTCCCATCACTCAAAGTCCCACGAAGCACAAAGCAAGCAGCATTCAGACAAAAGGGAACAATCTCAAGCAATTCCGTCCTCATAAAGAGAAGCTAAACTAGCATACAATGCTAAACTCATACTATTAGGCATAACCTAAACAGGCTATCCTACTATTGTCTACTCAATTCTAGCATGCAATTTTCATACACTGAAGCACATAAAGCAGGCACATAAGGCATCACTCCTAGATCCTTAGTCCTATTCTAGCATGTTGTTCTACTGAAACTGATAAACATAACATAAGCTTGTATGGGTACTTTGGGGAATACTTACTTGAGCTCGGCCGATCGCGCACATCACACACTTCGTTCCTTCTTAAAACTCTTTACTTAGATTTTTAGAAAATATTTTCTTCTTTAAAATCTTTTAATCCCTCGATTTGAGTTCAGACACCCCCGAAGGTGTGTCCGAATCCCTCAAACCAGGGCTCTGATACCAACTTGTAACGTCCCAAAAATACGAGCCAAAAATTTCATTTTTAAAACATATACTTAGCAAAACATTCACCAATCATATCAATTTATAAAAGATGTCGCGTGTCTGGAAACCATTTTATAAAATATAATAATGTCAGAGTACAAATCCCCAGGAAAAACTCATAGTGCAGAATACAAAGCATGTATGTGATGTGCCGCTACCGCGCCAGCTCCTTCCCCTT